>NC_090032.1:16217609-16415109 GCF_037176765.1 Anolis sagrei
TGGGAAACAACTGAGTCTGTATTAGGGGCAAATGCAGGTCCCAATTGGTGCTGTTTCTGGGGTTAAATGGGGGCATAACTGGGGCTGTAAGTGTATGGCAAATGAGTCTGTATTGGGGCCAAATGGGGGCACAACTGGGAGGGCTCTTTCTGGGACAGATGGGGCACATCTGGGGGGCACAACTGAGGGTGTATTTGGGGGCAAATGGAGGCACATCTGTCTCCGAGGCACATCTGGAGCTGTAACTGGGAGCCAAATGGAGGGCCCAACTGGGGCTGTTTCTGGGGGTAAATGAGGGGCACAACTGGGGGGGAAATGGAACTGTATTGGGGGCAAATGGGGAGCTCAACTGCGGCTGAAATTGAGGGGCAAATGAGTCTGTACTGGGGCCAAATGGGGACGCAACTGGGAGGACTAATGGGAGCATGTGGGAAGCACAACTGGGGCTGTAACTGGGGGGGCAAATGGAACTGGATTGGGGACAAATGGGGGGCTCAACTGGGGCTGTTTCTGGGAGCAAATGGGGGACACAACTCATGGTGTATTTGTGGGAAAAGGGAGGAACAATGGAGACTATTTATGTGGGCATATGGTGGCACAAGTATGGCTGTATTTGGGGGGCAAATGGAGAGCCCAACTGGGGCTGTTTCTGGGGGCCAATGGAGGCACAACTGGGGAGCAAATGAGTCTGTATTGGGGCAAAGGGAAGTTCCATTTGGTGCCGTTTCTGGGGGTAAATGGGGGGGGTGCAACTGGGGCTGTAACTAGGGGGCAAATGGGGGGCTCAACTGGGTCTGTAACTGGAGAGCAAATGAGTCTGTATTTGGGGCCAAATGGGGGCACAGCTAGGGCTGTATTTGGGAGGGCAAATGGGGGCACAGCTGGGACAGACAAGGGGAGCAAATGGGAAACACAACTGGGGCTGGAACTGGAGAGCAAATGGGTCTGTATTGGGGGTAAATGGAGGGCTCAACTGGGGCTGTAACTGAGGGACAAATGAATATGTATTGGGGCCAAATGAGGGCACAACTGGGAGTGCTAATGGGAGCAAATGGGGGCACAACTGGGACAGGCAATGGGAGCAAATGGGAAACAACTGGGGCTGTAACTAGGGGGAAAATGGGGGGCTCAACTGGGTCTGTAACTGGAGAGCAAATGAGTCTGTATTGGGGGCCAAATGGGGGCACAGCTAGGGCTGTATTTGGGAGGGCAAATGGGGGGCACAACTGGGACAGTCAATGGGAGCAAATGGGAAACACAACTGGGGCTGTAACTGGGGAGCAAATGAGTCTGCATTGGGGCCAAATGGGGGCAAAAGTGGGAGTGCTAATGGGAGCAAATGGGGGCACAATTGGGGCAGTCAATGGGAGCAAATGGGAAATACAACTGGGGCTGTAACTGGGGAGCAAATAAGTCTGTATTAGGGACAAAGGGAGGTCCCAATTGGTGCTTTTCCTGGGGTAAATGGGGGCACAACTGGGGCTGTAACTGGTGGGCAAATGGAACTGTATTGGGGGCAAATGGGGGCACGACTGGAACAGTCAATGGGAGCAAATGGGAAACACAACTGGGGCTGTAACTAGGGGGCAAATGGGGGGCTCAACTGGGTCTATAACTGGGGAGCAAATGAGGGGCACAACTGGGACAGTCAAGGGGAGCAAATGGGAAACACAACTGGGGCTGTAACTGGGGGGGGCAAATTGAACTGGATTGGGGACAAATGGGGGGGCTCAACTGGGAGCAAATGGGGGGCACAACTCATGATGTATTTGCGGGGAAAGGAAGGAACAATGGAGACTATTTCTGGGGGTGTAAGGGGGGCACAAGTATGGCTGTATTTGGGGGGCAAATGGGGGCACAACTGGGACAGTCAATGGGAGCAAATGGGGGGCACAACTGGGGCTGTTTCTGGGGGCAAATGGGGGGCCAACTGAGGCTGTTTCTGGGGGGCAAATGGGGGGCCCAACTGGGGCTGTAACTGGAGAGCAAACGAGTCTGTATTGGGGCCAACTGGGACAGTCAATGGGAGCAAATGGGAAGCACAACTGAGTCTGTCTTGGGGGCCAAATGGGGGCCAATGGAGGGGGTGTGGGCGTGGGTCTCTGACCTGGCAGTCGTAGAGGGCGGTGAGCTGGTCGAGGATCCACTCCTCGAGGTGGAGGCGCTTGCGGAGCTCCTTCCGGTCGTACTTGACGGTGACGCGGCCCTGCCTGCGGACGGGGCCCTCCTCCTCCTCGCCCCCGCCGCCCTCCTCCTCCTCCTCGGCCCGCGAAGGGGCGCCCTGGAAGTACACCCGAGGGCCCGCCACCGAGCCCCCCGGGCCAGCCCGCCCAGGCGCCCCGCTCTCCGGGCTGCAAGGCGCCGCCATCCCCCAGGCAAGCAAGTCAAGGAAGGGAGCTCCACGTGGGGACCGGCAGGCAGCGCCTCCTCCCTTGTGGCCCCTTCCTCTGGATCGGGACCAGAGCCTGCCAAGCCCCTTCTCCCTTTCCCTCCGCTTCCCGACCGGCCTCTTTGTCCCACGGCTCCCCCCTCCCTTCCCCTGCTGTCCGGCTCCTCCCAGTGGACACGCCCCCTTAAAGGGACCGCAGCATCATTTCCCCCACTCTCCCCACACTCCACCCTGATCTGTTTCTCTGTTCACACACACACACACACTCCCCTTCTTTTCCCCATAATGGTTGCCTGGCTGTGAAACCTGGCCCCACTCCCCCTCCTCCATCCCCCAGGTCAAAAGGGCGTCTCCCTCCCTCCCTCCCTCTCTCCTCCCTTCCAAAAAATTCCATTAAGAAAGACATAGAAGGCCATTGAAATCCACAAGAAGCCTGTGGACAATTTCAACAGAAAGGAGGAGACCATGAAAATGAACAAAACCTGGCTACCAGTATTTAAAAAAAAAATACTCTAAAATTACAACAGCAAAACAGCAGAGAGGAAACAACCAGGCACAGATTAACACCTCTCAACAAAAGATTCCCCCAGGCTCAGCCAGGCCTTCAAATGATAATGAAGGTGGTCAGTTGAAACTCTAAAATTACAACAGCAAAACAGCAGAGAGGAAACAACCAGGCACAGATTAACACCTCTCAACAAAAGATTCCCCCAGGCTCAGCCAGGCCTTCAAATGATAATGAAGGTGGTCAGTTGAAACTCTAAAATTACAACAGCACAACAACAGAGAGGAAACAACCAGGCACATCTTAACACCTCTCAACAAAAGATTCCCCCAGGCTCAGCCAGGCCTTCAAATAATAATGAAGGTGGTCAGTTGAAACTCTAAAATTACAACAGCACAACAGCAGAGAGGAAACAACCAGGCACATCTTAACACCTCTCAACAAAAGATTCCCCCAGGCTCAGCCAGGCCTTCAAATGATAATGAAGGTGGTCAGTTGAAACTCTAAAATTACAACAGCAAAACAACAGAGAGGAAACAACCAGTCACATATTAACACCTCTCAACAAAAGATTCCCCCAGGCTCAGCCAGGCTTTCAAATGATAATGAAGGTGGTCAGTTGAAACATTCACACCTGGCTCCAGCAGAGAAGAGTCCTTTGCCCCACCCCAGTCACTCCACAGATATATAAAACCATTTTCCTAGTTCCAACAGACCTCACAACCTCTGAGGATGCTTGCCATAGACACAGGCGAAACGTCAGGAGAGAATGCCTCTAGAACATGGCCCTATAGCCTGAAAAAACCCACAAGAACCATAGAAGGACTGTTCTTCTCCCCTCTTGATTGTTGCAGGACTGCTTTCCCATTCACATTAATATGGGGTTTTTTTTTGCATTTAAAGTATATATATTATATATACATATACATATATATATATATATATATATATAATTTAAGAGTAATAAATATATTTATTATACAGTCTATTCTATTTTTATTTTTTCTATTTATTATATTCTATTATATTTTGTACATTATATAATATATATTATTTTATATAATATATTTTCTATATTATATTTATTATACTATATTATATTATATTATATTATATTATATTATATTATATTAATGGAGCTCCATGCAGTCATGCCAGCCACATGACCTTGGAGGTTTCTATGGACAACGCCAGCTCTTCAGCTTAGAAATGGAGAGCCAACCTTCAGAAATGGGGCCACAATACGTAGCCCGAAAAAACCCACAAGAACCTACATTATATATATGTATATGTCTAGGATTTCATACCAATGCATTCAGGCAACCATTGTCCTATTCATTGTGCTGGGTTCACCGTGGGGCAAGACTGCAACACAAGGAGATATTGTGCATGCAGCATTGCCATTTAAACCAGTTGAAAGCAAATAATCTGGATTTTATATGGCAGTGTAGACGGGGCCAGAGTGGCTTGAGTCCTGATGTTGGGAGGAAGGCGGGATCAAATAATATACACTATTATTAGTGCTGGTTATTATTTGCAACTTCTGAGGATGCCTGCCTGAGATGTGGGTGAAACGTCAGGAGAGAATGCTTCTGGAACATGACCAAACAGGCCGGAAAACTCACAGCAACCCAATAATAATAATAATAATAATAATAATTTTATTATTATTCACTTGATTATTATATTACTATTACTAGTATATAATAGTAGTAGTAATAATAATAATAATAATAATATGATGATGATGATGATGACAATGCTTCGGTACAATGCAAATCTAGCACCAAAACAGACAAGGGTTCTTTTTCTCTCTCACCTGGCTGGGAAGCAGACTATGTTGGATAATACAGAATGTTGGATGAGCAAAGGTTGGATAAGCGAGACTCTACTATAATAATAATTGCCAATAACAATATATGTTATTATTACGAACCTTCCAGGCATGTAAAATCATCTGGGGGAGGCCCTGCTCTTGATCCTGCCTGCCTCACAGGCGTGCTTGGCGGGGACAAGGGACAGGGCCTTCTCAGTGGTGGCCCCTCGGCTGTGGAACTCCCTTCCTGGGAATATTAGATCGGCCCCCTCCCTCTTGACCTTTAGGAAATGAGTAAAATTAGTTCAATTAGTTCAAACCGAGGATGTGGACAAGGTGCTTGGAGGAATGAGAGTTACCACATGCATCCTAGACCCCTGCCCATCCTGGCTTCTGAAGGAGGCCAGAGGGGGATTGGCCAAGTGGATTAAGGTGGTGGTTAATGCCTCCCTTCGGGAAGGCATATTTCCAGCCAGCTTAAAGCAAGCTGTGATAAAACCGCTGTTGAAGAAACCATCACTGGACCCCACTCAATTCGTCAACTATCGGCCTGTTTCCAATCTCCCCTTTTTGGGCAAAGTCATGGAACGTGTGGTGGCCTCACAACTCCAGGCATTCTTGGTAGACACGGATTATCTGGATCCGGCACAGTCTGGCTTTAGGCCGGGACATGGTACCAAGACAGCCTTGGTCGCCTTAGTGGATGATCTCCGTCGGGAGCTCGACAGGGGGAGTGTGTCCCTGTTGGTGCTACTCGACCTCTCAGCGGCCTTCGATACCGTCGACCACGGTATCCTTCTGGGGCGCCTCGCGGGGATGGGTCTCGGAGGTACTGCTTTGCAGTGGCTCCGGTCATTCCTCGAGGGTCGGTCTCAGAAGGTGTTACTGGGGGACTCCTGTTCTACCCCACAACCTTTGTTTTGTGGGGTTCCTCAGGGTTCAATACTGTCCCCCATGTTGTTTAACATCTACATGAAGCCGCTGGGCGAGATCATCCGGAGTTTCGGGGTGCGGTGTCATCTGTACGCAGATGATGTCCAACTCTGTCACTCCTTCCCACCTGCTACTAAGGAGGCTGTCGAGGTCCTGAACCGGTGCTTGGCCGCTGTGACGGTCTGGATGGGGGAGAACAAATTGAAATTGAATCCAGACAAGACAGAGGTACTCCTGGTCAGTTGCAGGGCCGAACAGGGTATAGGGTTACAGCCTGTGTTAGACGGGGTCGCACTCCCCCTGAAGACACAGGTTCGCAGTTTGGGTGTGATCCTGGACTCATCGCTGAGCCTGGATCCCCAGGTTTCGGCGGTGACCAGGGGAGCATACGCACAGCTAAAGCTTGTGCGCCAACTGCGACCGTACCTTGGGAAGTCTGACTTGGCCACGGTAGTCCACGCTCTGGTTACATCCCGCCTTGATTACTGCAACGCTCTCTACGTGGGGTTGCCTTTGAAGACGGCTCGGAAGCTCCAACTAGTCCAACGGGCGGCAGCCATGGTACTAACAGGAGCAGGGCGCAGGGAGCATACAACTCCTCTGCTGTACCAGCTCCACTGGCTGCCGATTAGCTACTGGGCCCAATTCAAAGTGCTGGCATTGGCCTTTAAAGCCCTAAACGGTTCTGGCCCAACATATCTATCCGAACGTATCTCGGCCTATCAGCCCACCAGGACCCTAAGATCTTCGGGAGAGGCCCTTCTCTCCATCCCGCCTGCTTCACAGGTGCGGCTGGCGGGAACGAGAGACAGGGCCTTTTCTGTGGCGGCCCCGCGGCTCTGGAATGCCCTCCCTATAGAGATAAGATCAGCCTCCTCGCTGATAGTATTTCGGAAAAAACTCAAGACATGGATGTTTGAGCAAGCATTCGGCTAATCCGATGCGATGAAATCTCTGATCAAGGACTGGCAATCACAGACAACGAAATTGGATTATGATTTTAATTTAAGAGATGCATTGGTCTGTATTGGTGGCCCAATACTGTGTATTGTACATGTATGTGTTTTATATTTTTAATTGGAATATTGTTGTTTTTAAATGTTGTAAACCGCAATGAGTCGCCGTTTTAGGCTGAGATATTAGCGGTATACAAGTGTACTAAATAAATAAATAAATAAATAAAAATGAGTAAAAACCTGGCTCTTCGAGCAAGTTTTTGGAACCTCATTGTAACCAGATAAACTCAGTATTGTGAATGAATATGAAACGGCTTAATGATGCAAATGGACATGGATTTAAATGCAGAAGTCATTGATTTTTATAGTTTTGAATTGCTTTTTGTATGAATTTTATGATGTGATTTAACCTGTTTTAAACGATGTATTTATGTGTGTTTGGCATCTAATTGTTGCTAGTCTGTATGCCGGCCTGAGTTGCCTTCAGGCTGAAAAGGGTGGGATAAAAGCGTGGTAAATAAATATATATATATATTATTAGTTACTATTATTATTAATTATTATATTATTATTTATTGTATTATGAATAATAATAATAATATTTATCATATTATTATTATTATTATTATTACTACTATTAAATAATACTAAATAATAATACAATAAATAATAATAATATGATAAATATTATTATTATTATTCATAATACAATAAATAATAATAATAATAATATTTATCATATTATTATTATTTATTGTATTATTATTTAGTATTATTTAATAGTAATAATAATAATAATAATAATAATAATAATAGGGTAAAGGTAAAGATCTTCCCCTGACATGAAGTCCAGTTGTGTCCGACACCAGGGGTTGGTGCTCATCTACATTTCTAAGCTGGAGATGTTCAGATGGAGATTCCATCTGAACATTAGGAAAAACTTCCTGACTGTGAGAGCTGTTCAGCAGTGGAACTCTCTGCCCCGGAGTGTGGTGAAGGCTCCTTCTTTGGAGGCTTTTAAACAGAGGCTGGATGGCCATCTGTCAGGGGTGCTTTGAACGCAATATTCCTGCTTCTTGGCAGGGTTGGACTGGATGACCCATGAGGTCTCTTCCAACTCTAGGATTCTATGATAAGCGGAAGAGCTGGTGTTGTCCGTAGACACCTCCAAGGTCATGTGGCCAGCATGACTGCACGGAGCACCGTTACCTTCCTGCCAGAGTGGTACCTATTGATTTCACATTTGCATGGTTTCGAACTGCTAGGTTGGCAGAAGCTGGGGCTGACAGCGGAAGCTCACGCAGCTCCCTGGATTTGAACCTGTGACCTTTCGGTCAACAAGCTCAGCAACTCACCGCTTTAACCCACTGTGCTACCGGGGGCTCCTATAACAACAACAACAATAATAATAATGGGTAATTGTAGGTTTTTTCGGGCTGTATGGCCATGGTCTAGAGGCATTCTCTCCTGACGTTTCGCCTGCATCTATGGCAAGCATCCTCAGAAGTGAGGTCTGTTGGAACTACGAAAAAGTGTTTATATATCTGTGGAATGACCAGGGTGGGACAAAGGACTCTTGTCTCCTGGAGCTAGGTGTGAATGTTTCAACTGACCACCTTGATTAGCATACAATGGGCTGGCTGTGCTTGGAGCAAACTTTTGCTGAGAGGTAATTAGATGTCCCTGCCTGCTTCCTCTCTGTTGTTGTGCTGTTGCAATTTTCCAACAGACCTCACTACCTCTGAGGATGCTTGCCATAGATGCAGGCGAAACGTCAGGAGAGAATGCCTCTGGACCATGGCCATACAGCCCGAAAACACCTACAACAACCCAGTGATTCCGGCCATGAAAGCCTTCGACAATACAATAATAATAATAATAATAATACAATAATACCTGTGAGAGGAAGTCACAGGGCGGAGGGAGCAAGCTTGTTTTCTTCTGTCCTTGAGACTAGGACGCGGAACAATGGCTTCAAACTACAACATTAGGAAGAACTTCCTGACTGTGAGAGCCGTTCAGCAGTGGAACTCTCTGCCCCGGAGTGTGGTGGAGGCTCCTTCTTTGGAAGCTTTTATGCAGAGGCTGGATGGCCATCTGTCGGGGGTGCTTTGAATGCAATATTCCTGCTTCTTGGCAGAATGGGGTTGGACTGGATGGCCCATGAGGTCTCTTCCAACTCTTTGATTCTATGATACGTTTACTTATTATTATTATTATTATTATTATTATTATTATTATTATTAGGGGCAATGCCACACTGGTGGAATGGCAAGGCAAGGCAAGGGCTCTGTGGCTTTAAGGCTTAGGAGCCTGGCAGCCGGGCTGAGAGCAGCGGAGTGGGGGGGTCACCAAGTGGCCCCCCTGGTTCAGTCCCAACAGAGGCTCAATTCAGCCACTTCCTGCCAGGAAGGAGAAGAGCAACAGCAGCTGCAAGGAACACTTGGGAACAGAGGAAGCTGAGTCAGAGCAAGGGCCAAGAGTCCTGGCTGCCAGCAGCGATGATCCAGGCAGCGGTTCTCAACCTTCCTAACCCCTTAATGCAATTCCTCATTTGTGGTGACTCCCCACCCTTAACATTATTTTCGTTGCTACTTCATAACTCGTAATTTTGCTGCTGTTATGAATCAACGTGTAACTATCTGATATGCAGGATGTAGTTTCATTCACTGGACCACATTTGGCACAAATACCCGATATGGCCAAATTTGAAGACTGGTAGCCTTGGAGGGGATTTATTTGGTCATTTGGGAGTTGTAGTTGCTGGGATTTATAGTTAACCAACAATCAAAGAGCATTCTGAACTCCACCAACAGTGGAATTGAACTAAACTTGTTACGCAGAACTCCCATCACCAACATAAAATACTGGAAGGGTTTGGTGAGCATTGACCTTGAGTTTGGGAGTTGTAGTTCACTTCTGTTGGGACAGGAGCCTCTGTTGGAACAGGAAAGCCTAGAGAAGGGAATGATGCTGGGGAAAGTGGAAGGCAAAAGGAAGAGGGGCCGACCAAGGGCAAGATGGATGGATGGCATCCTTGAAGTGACTGGACTGACCTTGAAGGAGCTGGGGGTGGTGACGGCCGACAGGGAGCTCTGGCGTGGGCTGGTCCATGAGGTCATGAAGAGTCGGAGACGACTGAACGAATGAACAACAACAACAAGTTCACCTACATCCAGAGATCACTGTGGACTCAAACAATGAGGGATCTGGACCAAACTCTACACGAATACTCAATATGCCCAGATGTGAACACTGGTGGAGTTTGGGGAAAATAGAATCTTGACATTTGAAAGTTGTAGTTGCTGGGATTTATAGTTTACCAACAATCAAGGAGCATTCTGAACCCCACCAACGATGGAATTGAACCAAACTTGGCATACAAAACTCCCATACAAAACTTGGCATACCAAACTTGGCATACCAAACTCAACAAAATATTGCAAGGGTTTGGTGTGCATTGACATTGAGTTTGGGAGTTGCAGTTCACCTACATCCAGAGAGCACTGTGGACTCAAACAATGCGGGATTTGGACCAAACTTGGAATGAATACTCAATACACCCAAATATGAACACAGATGGAGTTTGGGGAAAATAGACCTTGACATTTGGGAGTTGTAGTTACTGGGTTTTATAGTTAACCAACAATCGGAGAGCATTGACCTTGGAGTTTTGGAGTTGTAGTTCACCTACATCTAGAGAGCACTGTGGACTCAAACAATGAGGGATCTGGATCAAACTTGGCACAAATACTCAATATGCCCAAATGTGAACACTAGCGCAGTTTGGGGGAAATAGACCTTGACATTTTGGAGTTGTAGTTGCTGGGATTTATAGTTAACCAACAATCAAGGAGCATTCTGAACCCCACCAATGATGGAATTGAACCAAACTTGGCATACAAAACTCCCATACAAAACTTGGCATACCAAACTTGGCATACCAAACTCAACAGAAAATACTGCAAGGGTTTGGTGGGCATTGACCTTGAGTTTGGGAGTTGTAGTTCACCTACATCCAGAAAGCACTGTGGACTCAATCAATGATGGATTTGGACCAAACTCTACATGAATACTCAATATGCCCAGATGTGAACACTGGTGGAGTTTGGGGAAAATAGAATCTTGACATTTGGGAGTTGTAGTTGCTGGGATTTATAGTTCACCTACAATCAAAGAGCATTCTGAACCCCACCAATGATGGAATTGAACCAAACTTGGCATACAAAACTCCAATTGCCAACAGAAAGTACTGCAAGGGTTTGGTGGGCATTGACCTTGAGTTTGGGAGTTGTAGTTCACCTACATCCAGAGAGCACTGTGGACTCAAACAATGATGGATCTGGATCAAACTTGGCACAAATACTCAATGTGAACACTAGCACAGTTTGGGGGAAATAGACCTTGACATTTTGGAGTTGCAGTTGCTGGGATTTGGCATACAAAACTCCAATTGCTAACAGAAATTACTGCAAGGGTTTGGTGTACATTGACATTGAGTTTTGGAGTTGTAGTTCACCTACATCTAGAGAGCACTGTGGACTCAAACAATGAGGGATCTGGACCAAACTTGGTACAAATATTCCATATGCTCAAATATAGACACAGATGGAGTTTGGGGGAAATAGACCTTGACATTTTGGAGTTGCAATTGCTGGGATTTATAGTTCAGCTACAAGCAAAGAGCATTCTGAACTCCACTAATTTTGGAATTGAACCAAACTTGGCATACAAAACTTGGCATACCAAACTTGGCATACAAAACTCTCAACAGAAAATACTGCAAGGGTTTGGTGCGCATTGACCTTGAGTTTTGGAGTTGTAGTTCACCTACATCCAGAGAGCACAATGGACTCAAACAATGAGGGATTTGGACCAAACTTGGAATGAATACTCAATACACCCAAATATGAACACAGATGGAGTTTGGGGGAAATAGACCTTGACATTTGGGAGTTGTAGTTACTGGGGTTTATAGTTAACCAACAATCGGAGAGCATTGACCTTGGAGTTTTGGAGTTGTAGTTCACCTACATCTAGAGAGCACTGTGGACTCAAACTATGAGGGATCTGGACCACACTTGGCACGGATGCTTAATATGCCCAAATGTGAATACTGTTGGACTTTGGGGGAAATAGACCTTGACATTTTGGAGTTGTAATTGCTGGGATTTATAGTTCAGCTACAATCAAAGAGCATTCTGAACTCCACCAATTTTGGAATTGAACCAAACTTGGCATACAAAACTTGGCATACAAAACTCCCAACAGAAAATACTGCAAGGGTTTGGTGGGCATTGACCTTGAGTTTGGAGTTGTAGTTCACATACATCTAGAGAGCACTGTGGACTCAAAAAATGAGGGATCTGGACCAAACTTGGTACAAGTATTCCATATGGCCAAATATGGCCAAATATTCCAGATGGAGTTTGGGGGAAATAGACCTTGACATTTGGGATTTGTAGTTACTGGGATTTATAGTTCACTACAATTAAAGAGCATTCTGAAACCCACAAACGACTGAATTGGGGCCAACTTCCCACACAGAACCCTCATGACCAACAGAAAATACCATCCAGCTTCTGTTTGAAAGCTTCCAAAGAAGGAGCCTCCACCACACTCCGGGGCAGAGAGTTCCACTGCTGAACGGCTCTCACAGTCAGGAAGTTCTTCCTAATGTTGTTCCAGACACTGAGTTTGAAACATTGAGTTTGAAACATATGTCTGTTTAGTTTCGGTGGCGCAGATTTCCTAGTCTACACTACAGCTCCCCCTAAAACCTTCTCTCTGTTTGAACTGCGTTTTCCCTCCAGCTTTTTAAAAAATTCTGGAAGGATTTCAAAAGAGTGCAGGAGCCAGGCGGAGAAAGAGAACTGTTTCTCTCTCTGCCTTCACCAAAAGGCTGAATGGTTTCATTGTGCCACTTCCAACTGATGAAGATCTCCCCCTTCCGGCTCCATCGAGAAAGAGATCCAGAAGGAAAGGACAAAAGGGACCCACCCAGGAAAGCAGGAGGGTCTCAAGTGATCTCTTCAAGAGACTGTGGCTTGATAGTTTGGGGACTGTCACAGGGCTTCGTGACAAGAAGGAGCCCAGACTGCGAATTGTCATTTGGGAGTTGTAGTTGCTGAGACTTATAGTAAACACAGGGGCGGCTTGTCCATTACGCGAAGTAAGCGGTCGCAGAACACTTTTTTTTGCCAGGGGCGCAGAGGCGCCTCTGTAAATGCGCCTCGACTTTCACTTGAGGAGCGCCCCCTCAGCTCACAACAGCCCTAGCAGTCCGGGGGGAGCCTCGGCTTTCTTGCCTCGCTGCCGGGCGATCCTCTTCCCAAAGGGGCCGGGCCCTTGAGCCTCGCCTAGCCCCTCTCGTTCCTGCTCCACCCGGCCACCGGGTGTGCAAGCAGAGCTGGCGCTCAATTGTTCTCCGCATTCGATCCTTTCCCCATGATCGCCTCCCTTTCCTGATCCCCCGGCACTCCACCCACCTCCTCTCCTCTCCCCAATCCACGGGTGGGCCAAGGGGCGGAGCCGCCGTGCCTGGCCCGCTTCGGGTCCAGAGGCATGTCTGAAGACTCCAGCGTGCGCACCAAAAGTCATCTCTTCTCCTGACTTTCTCTTCAGCCATTGGGACCAAGAGAGAGAGAGAGAGAGAGAGAGAGAGAGAGAGAGCACCTCCGGCTGGAGGTATCTCCCACCTCCGCTCCCTCCTTTGTTTTTGTGCCTAACTTCAGGAAAGGTGGGCATCTCCACCTCTCTCTCTCTCTCTCTCTCTCTTGGTCCCAATGGCTGAGGAGAAAGTCAGGAGACGAGGTGACTTTTGGTGCACACGCCGGGGTCTTCAGGCACGCCTCTGGACCCAAAGCGGGCCAGGCAAGGAAGCAAGTGCAGCAAGTGTAGTTACTGGGATGTATAGTTCACCTACAATCAAAGAGCATTCTGAACTCCACCAATGATGGAATTGAACCAAATATGGCACACAGAACTCCCACGACAAACAGAAAATATATATCAATGATTGGTTGGGGGGGGGGGGGGAAGCGCCAAAATACTGTTTGCTTACCGTTGAAAATTACCTAGGGCCGCCTCTGAGTAAACGTACACCTGGAATACTGTGCCCAATTCTGGGCACCACAACTGAAGGGAGATATTGACAAGCTGGAATGTGTCCAGAGGTGGGCGACTCAAATGATCAAGCCTCTAGAGAACAAGCCCTATTGATGCCGAATCTGCCCCAGACCCCTGCTTTCCAGCTGATCTGACCAGCTGCAGGGAGTTCCGCAGTTCCTGAATGCCCCGTTGGGCCAACTCTGATGAAATGTTCCTCAACCAGGGACTCTTTGCAACCTTGAGCTCTGTCCTTTTGCTTCTCTCCCCAGCCTGAACATTGTAACAAAACCCACAATAAAGACTAATTGAATTGTAACCTTCACCTCTTCATAGTGATGCATTGTGTCTAATGCATGAATTTATTCTTTTCCGGGCTGCGGTCAGCCGCTGGCCCGCCTGGGATGTCTTCCGGGCGTCCCAGGGAGGCCGAATCTGCATTTCTTTAAACCGCGGATACGGAAACCCATCAGGGCCCCGTATCCGCGAGTTAACCACTTTTTGCATTTCGGGGTCCTGCGCTCTGGGAATAACCTTTTTATTTTTGAGAATATATTTGAAAGAGAAACAGCTGATTGTCAAACTGAGCTTCCTGCTGCTGCACTGCTCCCGCCGTCGCTTCTTCGTCCTTCTGGAGCCCCCAGGACCTGGGGACTTGATGTGGTCAGCCCATGAGACCTTTGGGGAGTGGATCTGCCACCTGGTTCCAGCCCTTGGAGGGAACTGCAGTTCTCCAAGGACCAAAGGACAAGCTTCACCCCCCAGTGATGCAGAGCTCCATATCTTGGCTCAGTGGAATCGCTAAACCTCTCCTTATGATTTTTTTGAACCTTTTTGCCCCACATCAAGGACTTTTCTCCCCTTTATGGACATACTTTCGTCTATGGACTTTCCTATAATGAACTATGGACATATATTGAGCCATGATCAAGGCTCTGATCAATTTCTCTATGGGACACTGGGGGGAGGGATAAGTGGGTATGTTTTCTATATCATGATTTCTATATTACTATATTTCTCCCTGTGTATCTGACCTTTTCCTGACCCTTTTGCCCAATTCCCCTTTATTGAAAAATGTATAAAAAATATAAGGAGCCACCCTCCGTGACCCTGGAAAGAAGGAAATCCTCAGTTGAAAAGACCCTTATCAAAAGACACTTTTTGCATGGATAATAACAACGGATTGTGACCTTTGGGGCTCGGAGTTGGTCCCCCCAAGGGAGGCGGTCGCTTGGCATTGATGATCATATCTCAATAGGACAAAAGGGGCCTTCGAAAAGCCACACTTTGTCCTGATCTGTTACTCATTTAAATCTCCCTCCACCGAAACTTCAGCCAAAATTCCCTCATTGTTTCTATATCTCAGCACCAAGAAAATCCAGATCTGGCAGGCTTGCCAGACATCAACGTTTATTACAGCCAATCAAAGACAATAGAAATGGCTGACTCGCAGGCTGCCGGGACTCGCTGGCCACTTGGACATTTCCTATCTCCATAATCCTCTCAAGAATCCATTGTTTCCCTCTTGTCCCACCTCCCTCTCTCCTGATTCGTCAGGGATCCGAGGCGGCAGAAGCTCAGCCATTGGCCCAGGCACTTGGGAGGCAGCCAAGCCAAGCTGTAGCGTGCCAGCCAATCATCGTCGAGCTGGCAGAGGGGCAGGGAAATTCAAATCTGACAACTCTGTTTCTGTATAAAAAGGCTTTTATTTGTGTACATGTTATGCTCAGCTTGGTGAAATATTGCTGCTTTGCATCCTTTCCAGCTGGATCGCTATAAAATCATCTCGGTGGCGCTTCCTTCAACTTTGGTGAGATTCTTTTGGGAACTTAGGGAAATCTTTTAAATTGTGGCTTCTCTTTGCTCATCATTGTAGCGAGCCCTCTTTGGTGGGTCCGCAGGGTCTCTCCTTCAGGGCAAGACCCTTTTAACTTCTTCCTCGACTTCACTATGAGGAGCGGCTTAAAGAGCCGGGCATGTTTAGCCTGAAGAAGAGAAGGCCGAGAGGAGATATGATCGCCATGTATAAATACATGAGAGGAAGTCCTAGGGAGGAAGGAGCAAGCTTGTTTTCTGCTGCCCTGGAGACGAGGACGCAATGGAACAATGGCTTCAAACTACAAGAAAGGAGATGCCATCTAAGCTGTTCAGCAGTGGAACTCTCTGCCTCGGAGTGTGGTAGAAGCTTTTAAACAGAGACTGGATGGCCATCTGTTGGGGTGCTTTGAATGCAATTTTCCTGCAGGTTATCACCTACAAAGCCCTAAACTGTTTGGAGACCGCCTACCTTTGTGACCGTATCTCTCGCCATGAACCATCTCGGGCCCTCCGATCTTCTGGGGAGGCCCTTCTCTTGCCCCTGCCAGTCTCTCAAGTTTGCCTAGTACAAGGGAGAGAGCCTTTTCTGCTGTGGCTCCCCGACTCTGGAACTCACTGCCTGGAGAAATTAGGAAAGCCCCTTCATAGAAATGTTCAAAAAGGACCTTAAAACCCGGCTCTTCCACTGCGCCTTTGATGAGTAGGTATATCAGTGGTTCTCAACCTTCCTATTGCCGTGACCCCTTAATACAATCCCTCATGTTGTGGTGACCCCCAACCATAATATTGTTTTCATTGCTACTTCGTAACAGTCATTTTACTACTGTTATAAATCATATTGTAAATATCTGATATGCAGGATGCATTTCCATTCACTGGACCAAACTGGGCACAAATACCCAAGATGCCCAAATGTGAATGCTAGTGGGGTTGGGGGAGGATTGATTTTGCCATTTGGGAGCTGTAGTTGCTGGGATTTATAGTTCACTTATAATCAAAGAGCATTCTGAACTCCACCAGCGATGGATTTGAACCAAACTTGGCTTCCATGACCAATATAAAACACTGGAAGGGTTTGATGGACATTGACCTTGAGTTTGGGACTTGTAGTTCACCTATATCCAGAGAGCACTGTGGACTTATGCAATGGTGGATCTGGACCAAATTTGGCATGAATTCTCAATATGCCCAAATGTGAACACTGGTGGAGTCTGGGGAAAATAGATCTTGACATTTGGGAGTTTTAGTTGCTGGGATGTATAGTTCACCTACAATCAAAGAACATTCTGAACTCCACCAATGATAGAATTGGGTCAAACTTCCCACATGGAATCCCCAGGGCCATCAGAAAATACTGTGTTTTCTTATGGTCTCTGGCGACCCCTCTGACACCCCCTCGCGACCCCCTCAGGGGTCCCAACCCCCAGGTTGAGAAACACTGAGGTATATAATCACACATGATTGCTCGGCCTCAAAGTTCTGTCATTGGAGTATACGTCCCCCCTCATGGAAAACTTGATACCACAACCCCTGCTAAAATGAGACCTCCTCCATAAATTACCTCCTCCCCTCTGCTTCCACGAGATGCAGAGCCCACCTTAAGAAATGGGGCCACCAAGTGGAGTCCACGACATGTGAGTGTGGAGAAGAGCAAACCACAGACCACCTACTGCAATGCAGCCTGAGCCCTGCCACATGCACAAGGGAGGACCTTCTTGCAGCAACACCAGAGGCCAGCTTCTGGTGAAAAGACATGTAGTATCATGCCAAGTTCTTAACTTTTGTTTATAGTTTTTCTATACATTGCAACTGTATTCTCCATTTGCTTCTGACACAATCTATATATATAAAAACGCTCTGTGCATAATGAGTACTTTAAAAACAAAAGGACCAATGAACGAAATCACACCAAATTTGGCAACAAAACGTCTCACAACACAAGGAGTGACCATCACTCAAAAAATGATGATTTTGTCATTTGGGAGTTGTACTTGCTGGGATTTATAGTTCACCTACAATCAAAGAGCATTCTGAACTCCATCAACGATGCAATTGAACCAAACTTGGCACACAGAACTCCCATGACCAACAGAAAATACTGGAAGGGTTTGGCGGGCATTGACTTTGAGTTTGGGAGTTGTAGTTCACCTCCATCCAGAGAGCACTGTGGACTCAAACAATGATGGATCTGGACCAAACCTGGCACGAATATTCCATATGCCCAAATATGAACATAGATGGAGTTTGGGAGAAATAGACCTTGGCATTTGGAAGTTCTGGTTACTGGGATTTATAGTTTACCTATAATCAAAGAGCATTCTGAACTCCACCAACAATGGAATTGAACCAAACTTGGCACACAGAACTCCCTTGACCAACAGAAAATACTGGAAGGGTTTGGTGGGCATTGACCTTGAGTTTGGGAGTTGTAGTTCACCTTCATCCAGAGAGCACTGTGGACTCAAACAATGATGCATCTGGACCAAACCTGGCACAAATATTCCATATGCCCAAATATGAACATAGATGGAGTTTGGGAGAAATAGACCTTGACATTTGGGAGTTCTGGTTACTGGGATTTATAGTTCACCTATAATCAAAGAGTGTTCTGAACCCCACCAACGACAGAATGGGGCCAAACGTCCCACACAGAACCCCCATGACCAACAGAAAATACTCAGGGCCATCCAGTCCAACTCCCTTCACCAGGGCAAGAAAACGTAATCAAAGCCCTCCTGACAGAGAGCCATCCAGCCATAGATAGAGATAGATATGATTCACACACACACAAATATAGTATCATAGATTTGAAAGGGACCCCTGAAGAAGGACAATTATATGTTTCGATGTGAAAGTGAATGAAATATGGCCCCTGATTTGGACAGACTCACGTATGCATGCAGCTCTGCTCCCCTTCCGCTAGATGGCAAGCTCTCCCCAGGACAACACATAATGCGCATAGTATTGAGCATGAGCATGTCATGTAACCCAAAGCTTGCTGCGGCGGATCCTTTCTGCAGAAATTCACAATAATGTTCCTTGTCAATGCTACGGTGAGGTGAGAGCCTGGCCCACATTTGCACTTGAAGCTGCTTTGCAAGGTTGTCGAAGGCTTTCATGGCCAGAATCAGTGGGTTGCTGTGAGTTTTCTGGGCTGTCTGGTCATGTTCAAGAAGCATTCTCTCCTGACGTTTCGCCTGCATCTATGACAGCCATCTTCAGAGGTTGAAAGCTTTTGTGGCCAGAATAATTGGGTTGCTGTGAGTTTTCCGGGCTGTCTGGCCATGTTCAAGAAGCATTCTCTCCTGACGTTTCGCCTGCATCTATGACAGCCATCTTCAGAGGTTGAAAGCTTTTGTGGCCAGAATAATTGGGTTGCTGTGAGTTTTCCGGGCTGTCTGGCCATGTTCAAGAAGCATTCTCTCCTGACGTTTCGCCTGCATCTATGACAGCCATCTTCAGAGGTTGAAAGCTTTTGTGGCCAGAATAATTGGGTTGCTGTGAGTTTTCCGGGCTGTCTGGCCATGTTCAAGAAGCATTCTCTCCTGACGTTTCTCCTGCATCTATGACAGGCATCCTCAGAGGTTATGGGATCTGTTGTCGAAAGCTTTCGTGGCCAGAATCAATGGGTTGCTGTGAGTTTTCCGGGCTGTCTGGCTATGTTCAGGAAGCATTCTCTCCTGACGTTTCTCCTGCATCTACGACAGGCATCCTCAGAGGTTGTGGGATCTGTTGTTGAAAACTTTCATAGCTGGAATCAATGGGTTGTTGTGAGTTTTCTGGGCTGTCTGACCATGTTCAGGAAGCATTCTCTCCTGACCTATCGACTGCATCTACGAAAGGCATCTTCAGAGGTGGTGGGATCTGTTGTTAAAATCTTTTGTGGCCAGAATCACTGGGTTGCTGTGAGTTTTCTGGGCTGTATGGCTATTTTCCAGAAGCATTCTCTCCTGATGTTTTGCCCACATCTATAGCAGGCATCCTCAGACAAGATATATTTTCAGATACGTTTCTTTATTTCTTTACTATATTTATATGCCTCCCTTCTCACCCCGAAGGAGACTCAAAGTGGCTTACAAGATATATGTACATACAATATATTATATGATTAGCATAGTACAATATCAATATTAAATACTATAAATTAAATTATAATATTATGTTGTCGTAGAATTGGAAAAAAAAACCCCCACAAGGTCCATCCAGTCCAACTGTTTGCCATAAGAGGAAAACACAATCAAAGCATTCTTGACAGATGGCCATCCAGCTTCTGCTTGAAAGTCTAAACACTCTCTCCTTTGGGTCAATACTTTTGTGTGTTTTGACAAAGGGAAGCGTACTCCACGCAATATCATGCCAACGAAGTCTTCGTTGGATATCTTTATTCATTCTGGGTATCAACTGCAGAGAAAGGTTTGCTCTTGGTAGAGCGTGACAGATAAGATTATCTCCATATTTACAAACGTATAACGTCGGCTCAGTGGTAACACGTCTAACTGGAAACCAGTTCCGGGCATTGTGGTTTAAGGAGGATATATATCACCCAGCCGAGGAAGGTGATAAAGGTGGAAACAGGTCTGGAAACCGAGCTTTGAAAAGAGGGAGTTGGGGATGTTTATCCTGGGAAAGAGAAGGCGAGGAAGGGCTGCCAGACGAAATCTTGTTTATCTGCTGCTCTGTACGATAGGACCCAAACCATTGGATGAAAGGCCAAAAAAGGAGATTATTCCAAAATGCTCAAGAGCAGTTGAATCACTGAATGGATAGCCTTGAGGAGTGGCTTCACATCTACACCAGCATTTCTCAAACTGGGGGTTGGGACCCCTAAGGGTTGCAAGGTGGTATCAGAGGGGTCGCCAAACACCATCAGAAAACATAGTATTTTCTGTTGGTCATGGGGGTTCTGTGTGGGAAGTTTGTCCCAATTCTATCATTGGTGGGGTTCAGAATGCTCTTTGATTGTTGGTGAACTATAAATCCCAGCAACTACAACACCCAAGAGTCAAGGTTTGTTTCCCCCAAATTCCAGCAACTAGAACTCCCAAATGTCAAGGTCTATTTCCCCCAAATTCCACCTGTGTTCACATTTCTGCATATTCAGTATTTGTGCCAAGTTGGGTCCAGATACATCATTGTTTGAGTCCACAGTGCTCTCTGGATGGAGGTGAACTACAGCTCCCAAACTTAAATGCCCACCAAACCCTTCCAGTATTTTCTGTTGATCATGAGAGTTCTGTGTGGGAAGTTTGGCCTAATTCTATCGTTGGTGAGGTTTAGAGTGCTCTTTGACTGTAGGTAAACTATAAATTCCAGCAACTACAACTCCCAAATGTCAAGATCTATTTTCCCCCAACTCCACCAGTGTCCACATTTGGACAGATTGAGTATTCGTACCAAGTTTGATCCAGATCCATCATTGTTTGAGTCCACAGTGCTCCCTGGATGGAGATGAGCTACAACTCCCAAACTCAAGATCAATGCTCACCAAACCCTTCCAGTATTTTCTGTTGGTTGTGGGAGTTCTGTGTGCCAAGTTTGGTTCCAATCCGTCATTGGTGGAGTTCAGAATGCTCTTTGATTGTATAAATCCCAGCAACTACAACTCTCAAATATCGAGGTCTATTTTCCCCAAACTCCATCACATTTGGGTATATTGAGTATTCGTGCTAATTCAGGTCCAGATCCCTCATTGTTTGAGTCCACAGTGCATTCTGGATGTAGGTGAACTACAACTCCCAAACTCTAGGTCAATACTCACCAAACCCTTCCAGTATTTTCTGTTGGTCATGGGAGTTCTGTTCCCAAGTTTGGTTCAATTTCATCATTGGTGGAGTTCAGAATGCTCTTTGATTGTAGGTGAACTATAAATCCCAGCAACTACAACTCTCAAATATCGAGGTCTATTTCCCCCAAACTCCACCAGTGTCCACATTTGGACAGATTGCGTATTCGTACCAAGTTTGATCCAGATCCCTCATTGTTTGAGTCCACTCTCAAATATTGAGTTCTATTTTCCCCAAACTCCACCACATTGGGTATATTGAGTATTTGTGCTAATTCAGGTCCAGATCCCTCATTGTTTGAGTCCACAGTGCATTCTGGATGGAGATGAGCTACAACTCCAAAACTCAAGGTCAATGCTCACCAAACCCTTCCAGTATTTTCTGTTAGTCGTGGGAGTTCTGTGTGCCAAGTTTGGTTCCAATCCATCGTCGGTGGAGTTCAGAATGCTCTTTGATTTTAGGTGAACTATAAATCCCAGCAACTACAACTCTCAAATATCGAGGTCTATTTCCCCCAAACTCCACCACATTTGGGTATATTGAATATTTATGCTAATTCTGGTCCAGATCCCTCATTGTTTGAGTCCACAGTGCTCTCTGGATGTAGGTGAACTACAACTCCCAAACTCAAGGTCAATGCTCACCAAACCCTTCCAGTATTTTCTGTTAGTCGTGGGAGTTCTGTGTGCCAAGTTTGGTTCCAATCCATCGTCGGTGGAGTTCAGAATGCTCTTTGATTTTAGGTGAACTATAAATCCCAGCAACTACAACTCTCAAATATCGAGGTCTATTTCCCCCAAACTCCACCACATTTGGGTATATTGAATATTTATGCTAATTCTGGTCCAGATCCCTCATTGTTTGAGTCCACAGTGCTCTCTGGATGTAGGTGAACTACAACTCCCAAACTCAAGGTCAATGCTCACCAAACCCTTCCAGTATTTTCTGTTGGTCATGGGAGTTCTGTGTGCCAAGTCTGGTTCAGTTCCATTGTTGGTGGAGGTCAGAATGTTCTTTGATTGCAGGTGAACTATAAATCCCAGCAACTACAACTCCCAAAGGACAAAATCAATCCTCCCCAACCTCACCAGTATTCAAATGTGGGCATATTAGATATTCGTGCCAAATTTAGTCCAGTGAATGAAAATATATCATGAATATCAGATATTTACATTATGATTCATAACAGGAGCAAAATGACTGTTATGAAGTAGCAACAACAACCATGCCATTTCTAAAATGGAGTCTGATTCCTGAATAGTCCCAGATCTGATTACATGATGTGCAGCCCCTCCCACTACCTAGAGTTAAGGAAAACCGCATACCGATACACATATATACAATACAATAAGCGATCTGAATTATATACGAGGGTTGAATGAAAAGTAACGCTTCCACCTTCGTAACTCCTCAAGAGATGGCAGTACTGGTATGCGGCAGGTACTGGCTTGTTCAGTAGACTCTCCTCTACAGTTCCATTTTGGCGGGAAGCCTTAGCATTGAGCAGTTGAGTTGTTAAAGTGCGAAGTAAGCAATGTGCAGTCACTGAATTCTTGACAGCAGGAGATTCATCAGAGAATGCAAGCTGTTTATGGAGATTGTGTTGTTTGCGAGTATGTTTAAATATGTTGAGGTGACACCTTCTGCTGTCAAGAATTCAATGACTGTATGTTGCTTAAGTCGCATTGATCGACCGTCTGTGCAGGGTTCCATACTTCGCACTTTAACAACGCAACTGTTCAATGCTAAGGCTTCCCGCTAAAATGAAACTGTAGAGGAGAGTCTACTGAACAAGCCAGTACCTACCGCATACGTTGCTTAAGTCGCATTGACCGTTTGTGCAGGGTTCCATACTTAGCACTTTAACAACACAACGGTTCAATGCTAAGGCTTCCCACCAAAATGGAACTGTAGAGGAGAGTCTACTGAACAAGCCAGTACCTGCCGCATACGTTGCTTAAGTCACATTGACCGTTTGTGCAGGGTTCCATACTTAGCACTTTAACAACACAACGGTTCAATGCTAAGGCTTCCCGCCAAAATGGAACTGTAGAGGAGAGTCTACTGAACAAGCCAGTACCTGCCACATATGGTGCTTAAGTCGCATTGACCAACCGTCTGCGCAGGGTTCCATACTTTGCACAGTACACTGATGCTTTTTCTGGAGTTTTTTTCCCTCTTGCGGATTGCGGTACAATGACATTTCGCATTCCCTGCTTTTCCGCGCAGAAAGTGTCAAAGGCACAAGACGGATTGGGAGTTGCGGGAGCAAAGCCTTGCCATCTTGTCGGAGTAGAATAAACTCCCCGTTAATAAAAGAGAGCTTAAGGATGGGAAGCCGGGGTTTTTTGGCCATAAAAGGAGACGCCTCCTCAAATATCGTCCCTAGGACCATCATAAGGATTTTCCAGAGTTGTTTGTGTTCGTAAAATACTTTCAAAGTAGTTGGATTCCCAGTGAGTTGTGCGAAAGGGTGATGGGGGATGATAGAGATCTATACTTGAAAGCAAATAGATATTTCTTTTGCCAGTTCAGGCTTGACATTTATGCAGCAGAACCAGCATAACATACTTGTACTAGTTTGCAAAAAATAAAAATAAACCAGGGCATGGGTAAAAGTATACTTTGCCATTTACTCCCATGCCAAAGTGGTGCCAATCCAGCATCTACACCAGTGTTTCTCAACCTGGGGGTCGGGACCCCTGAGGGGGTCGCGAGGGGGTGTCAGAGGGGTCGCCAAAGCCCATCAGAAAACACTATTTTCTGATGGTCATGGGGATTTCATGTGGGAAGTTTGAGCCAATTCTATCGTTGGTGGAGTTCAGAATGTTCTTAGATTGTAATGAACTATAAATCCCAGCAACTACAACTCCCAAAAGTCAAGGTCTATTTTCCCCAGGCTCCACCAGTGTTCACAAATTTGTGCATATTGAGTATTTGTGCCAAGTTTGGTCCAGATCCACTATTGGGTGAGTCCACAGTGCTCTCTGGATATAGGTGAACTACAACTCCCAAACTCAAGGTCAATACCCACCAAACCCTTCCAGTGTTTTCTGTTGGTCATGGGAGTTCTGTGTGGCAAATTAGGTTCAAATCCATTGCTGGTGGAGTTCAGAATGCTCTTTGATTGTAGTTGAACTATAAATCCCAGCAACTACAACTCCCAAAAGTCGAGGTCTATTTTCCCCAGGCTCCACCAGTGTTCACAAATTTGTGCATATTGAGTATTTGTGCCAAGTTTGGTCCAGATCCACCATTGCATGAGTCCACAGTGCTCTCTGGATATAGGTGAACTACAACTCCCAAACTCAAGGTCAATACCCACCAAACCCTTCCAGTGTTTTCTGTTGATCATGGGAGTTCTGTGTGGCAAATTAGGTTCAAATCCATTGCTGGTGGAGTTCAGAATGCTCTTTGATTGTAGGTGAACTATAAATCCCAGCAACTACAACTTCCAAGAACAAAATAAATCACAAACAAATCTTCCCCCAACCCCACTAGCATTTACATGTGGGTGCATTGGGTATTTGTGCCCAGTTTGGTCCAAAGAATGAAAATACATCTTGCATATCTGATATTTACATTATGATTTATAACAGTAGTAAAATGAATGTTATGAAGTAGCAACAAAAACAATGTTATGGTTGGGGGGTCACCACAACATGAGGGACTGCATTAAGGGGTCATGGCATTAGGAAGGTTGAGAACCACTGATCTACACTGTTTAATTAACCTGGATTGGAAGCACTTTAACTGCCATGGCAAAAAGCGATGGAATCCTGGGAGTCGTAGCTTTACAAAGCCCGTTGAACTTCATTTTGTTAGTTTTGGCCAATTATCTCTCTCTAATCTGTCAAGATCATTTTGAATTCTGCTCCTGTCCTCTGGAGTATTGGCTATCCCTCCCAATTTGCAGACGACAAACTTGATGATGATGCCTTCTAGCCCTTCATCTTGAACTCATTTAGAGTGGCCAGGTATTTCTGGACGACTTGTTTCCCAATTTGGGGTTGGATGTCCTCTAATCCCTCATCCACTCCATCTTGCTGAGGTTGAAGATGACTTTCTTTTTGTGAGAAGACCGAGGCAAAGAAGGCATTAAGTAGTTCTGCCTTTTCTCTACCCCCTGTCTGCATTGTCCCATCTTCTCCTCAAAGAGGCCCTATCGCCTCCTTGTTTTTCCTTTTTCTACTGACATAAGAAAAGAAGCCCTTTTTATTGTTTTTAATGTCCCTGGCAAGCCTGAGCTCGTTTGTGCTTTAGCCTTGTGGACTAAAGGTGTTGGCTGTTTGTTTGAATTCTTCTTTGGTGATTTCTCCCTTTTTCCACTTCTTGTGCCTGTCTCTTTTGTGTTTTAGCACAGTTAGAAGTTCTTCGGACATCCATTCCAAATGACAACTCCCTAGGTAAAGGTAAAGGTTGTCCCCTGACATTAAGTCCAGTCATGTCTGACTCTGGGGTATGGTGCTCATCTCCATTTCTAAGCCGAAGAGCCAGCGTTGTCCATAGGCACCTCCAAGGTCATGTGGCCGGCATGACTGCATAGAGCGCCATTACCTTCCCGCCGGAGCGGTACCTATTGATCTACTCACACTTGCATGTTTTCGAACTGCTAGGTTGGCAGAAGCTAGGGCTGACAGCGGAAGCTCACGCCGCTCCCCGGAATCGAACCTGCGACCTTTTGATCAACAAGCTCAGCAGCTCAGTGCTTTAACCCACTGTGCCACCGGGGGCTCCCTAGACCCCATTGCATTGAGCCATGGACAATTAAAGTGGTATCTGTGCTGTCACACATTGGGCCTGTAGCAATTGTCTATTAACAGGACGTGATCTTTATGTGCCCAGCGGGACGCCGGGGTGCCTCGGCTGAGAGGGCCTATGAATTTCCCTATACAAAGTCTTTAGAAGCTTGGAAAGTTTAACAAAGTTCTTTATTGGTGCAACAAATCAGTCAAATACTTCTTAGATCTTCAACAAATCAACCAGATACTTCTTAACTTGTCCACAATGGTCAGGCAACTAGCTTCATGAACTGTTTCTTTCTTCTGTGAGGGAAATCCTTTTGACCCTTCCCTGGGCAATCTGTCTTTTAGGCTTAGCTGGCGTGGGGCCCTACTCCCAGTTCCAATTTGCTTTATGGGTACCCGAGTAGACCTTACCGGCTAAAACTCTGAAGATTTTACATTAATTAGATAATCAACCTAATAAGTCTGGCTTCTTACTGGGGGAATCCTTTGTTGGGAGGTGATTAGAATCATAGAATCATAGATTTCTAGTCCAACCCTATTCTGCCAAGAAGCAGGAAAATCGCATTCAAAGCACCCCTGACAGATGGCCATCCAGGCCCTGTTTCAAAGCTTCCAAAGAAGGAGCCTCCACCACACTCTGGGGCAGAGAGTTCCACTGCTGAACGGCTCCCACAGTCAGGAAGGTGGCTGGATATCAGATATTTACATTACAATTTGTAACAGTAGCAAAATTACAGTTATAAAGAAGCAACAAAAATAATTTTATGGTTGGGGGTCACCACAACATGAGGAACCGTATTTAGGGGTCACGGCGTTAGAAAGGTTGAGAACCACTGTGTTAAGATCATTTTGAATTTTGATTAGCTGGCCCTGTTTGTATAGCAATTTGTCCTCTAATGTTTTACACATTTTAATTATTGTTTTCTAGATGCTATATTTTGTATTTCATATTTATGTAGGGCCTCTAGAGGAGGGATCTACATCCCAGAAAACATTAGGCAGCCCGGTATGCAGTTTGATTCTGCTTTATTTCCTGATGGATACCTCATCTCGCCATAACACCTTAAAGGCAGCTGACAGCTGTGATAAAAATACACCCGGCTCTAATAAAACGGCAGCAAAACTGAATCTATGCAATTGGCACATCCATCTGAAGGGTCTCCAGGCTGCACGCGAAGGAAAACAAAAGAACATTTGCAAAACCCACTGGAACACGGTTTCTAGAATTGACTTGCTAAACAATATTGGCTTGTGTTTCGCACTCTTTTAATGCTAAATCATTATTCGGCGATTTCGGATTCTCGCATAAGCTGGAACAGCCACAAATGTATTTGACAACATCAGTTGAAACCCACAACAATTCACAATAAGAAAGGCTCCCTTTAGATGCATCTACACTGCAGAATTAATGCACTTCAACACTACTTGAACTGCTATGACTCAGTGCTATGGAATCCTGGGAGTTTTATACTGTTGGTACTCAAACTACACCTCTCGGGATCCCATAGCATTAAGCCATGGCAGTTCAAGTGGTATGAAACTGCATTAATGTGGCAGTGTAGATCAGGAATGGACAAACCCAGGCCCAGGACCCGGATGCAGGCTCTCACCATCCTTCTTTTGTTCCTTCCTCCTTCCCTCCTTCTTTCTCCTTCCCTTCCTTCCTTCCTTCCTTCCTTCCTTCCTTCCTTCCTCTTTCCTTTCTCTCTTTCTTTCCTGCCTCTCACTCCCAGATTTCCCTTTCTACCTCTCTCCTTCCCTTCCACCCTTTCATCCTTCTTTCCTTCCTTTCTTCCCTCCCTCTCTCCCTCTCCTTCCTTCCTTCTTTTCCTTTTGTTGTTCCTTCCTTCTCTCTTTCCTCCCTCCCCTCCTATCCTCCCTTTCTCTCTCCCTCCATTCCCTTCCACTCTTTCCTTCCTTTCCATCCTTCCCTTCCATCCTTTCGTCTTTCCTTCCTTCCTTCCTTCCTTCCTTCCTTCCTTCCTTCATTCCCCCTCTCTCCCTCTTTCTCCTTCCTTCCATTCATCCTTCCTTCCTTAACGTCCTTTCCTCCCTCCCTTCCCTCCCTTTCTCCCTCCCTCCATTCCCTTCCACCCTTTTATCCTTCCTTCCTTTTCTCTTTCTATCCATTCATCCATCCATCCATCCTTCCTTCCCCCCCCCTCCCCTTTGTCTTCCTTCTTTCTTTCCTTCCTCCTTACCTCCCTCCCTCTTTCTCCTTTCACCCTTGCCTTCCCTTTCATTCTTCCTTCCCTCTTTCTTCCCCCTATCACTTTCTCTTTCCTTCCTTCCTTTTGTCTTTCCTTCCATCTCTTTCCTTGACCTTTTCCTTCCTTCCATCCTTCCTTCCTCCTCTTCCTTTCTTCCATTTTTCCTCTCTCCTTCTCTCTCCTCTCTTTCTCTTTCCACCCTTCCCTTCCTCTTTTTCATTCTTCCTTCCTTCTCTCTTCCCTTCCTCTTCCTTTCCCTTCCTTTCATCCTTCCTTCTCTCTTCCCCTGTCCCTTCCTTCCATCCTTCATTCTCTCTTCCCTTCTTCTGTCCCTTCCTTCCTTTCATCCTTCCTTCTCTCTTTCCTTCTTCCGTCCCAGCCTTCCTTCCTTCCTTCCTTCCTTCCTTCCTTCCTTCCTTCCTTCCTTCCTTCTTTCCTTCCACCCATCCATCCTTCCTTTTCTCTTCCCTTTACCGTCCCTTCCTTCCATTCTTTCATCTCTCTTCCCTTCCTCTTTCCCTTCCTTCCTTCCTTCCATCCTTCCTTCTCTCTTCCCTTCTTTTGTCCCTTCCTTCCTTCTCTCTTCCCTTCCTCCGTCCCTTCCTTCCTTCTCTTTTCTCTTCCTCTGTCCCTTCCTTCCATCCTTCCTTCTCTCTTCCCTCCCTCCCTCCCTTCCATCCATGTTTCCTTCTCTCTTCCCTTCTTCTGTCCTTTCCTTCCTTTCATCCTTCTTTCTCTCTTCCCTTCTTCCGTCCCTTCCTTCCTTCCTTCCTTCCTTCCTTCCTTCCATCCATCCATCCATCCATCCATCCATCCATCCTTCCTTCTCTCTTCCCTTCCTTCCTTCCTTCCTTCCTTCCTTCCTTCCTTCCTTCCTTCTCTCTTCCCTTCCTTCCTTCTCTCTTCCCTTCCTCCTTCCCTTCCTTCCCTCCCTCATTGGGAAGCCAGTTCTCCTAGCAGAGAGTGCTAGCATGTGGCCCCCAAGTTAGAATGTTTGCCCAGTCCTGGTGTAGATGCACCCTTTGGCAAAGCACTAATGGTGTCTAGTTCTGAAGAAGAAGACTTAGAGTTGTGTTGTACCTTGCCTTAAACCACAAGGATATGATGATGAGGAGGAGGGATGGCAGCCCACTGTTATGTTAACCAAGGGAGCCAATTGCCTTTTCGTTGGCCCTATAAGTATGGAAGCTGAAACCCGACTTCTCATTCTGCGCAGCTTGGCAGAGAAAACGAAGCTGTCTTTTCCAACTTTATTTGGCGACTTTTGGCTGGAAAAGGAAGGAAAGATGAACAGACAGCACAGGATCAACAAAATAGTTAATGACCATGCTGTGTTATATTCTGATTATTTTTTTTACCTTCC
Organism: Anolis sagrei; assembly: GCF_037176765.1. Classification (NCBI taxonomy): domain Eukaryota; kingdom Metazoa; phylum Chordata; class Lepidosauria; order Squamata; family Anolidae; genus Anolis; species Anolis sagrei. Next base: position 16,247,238 of record NC_090032.1, read on the forward strand.
AACCACATTTTCTTCCCACCCAGGTTATACAAACAGATAACACTCAGATATTTCGTTTTGTATTCAACTTTGTGGAGCCGATTCTGCTTTGCTGCAAGGCTTCTTCCTTCGGCTCACAAGGGAGAGATTCCTCAAAGGGTCGAGACCTCGTTTTCTTCCTGCTCTCTCTGTTTATATTTTCTTCCAACTCCCTGGAAGTTTGAAAGTGATGGCTTGCTTCCTCTGTGGACTGAAGCCAAGTTGGCTGAGTGCGATGATCCTGTGAAAGCTCTGCTGCAGAAAGCAGGGTGGGAACCCACCTCCAGAAAACTTCTCCCTCGACAGGGGAAATCCTCATGTTTGGATGAAGCAACAATATTTTTTGTTCTCGCTAGCATTACACACTGCCCAAGCAGATGTTTTGAACCGTTAATAGCCTTTGCTGGTATATTATATCCCTCCACAGTGAGCTTGAAGACTAGCAACTTCTTATGGATAGAATGAGTTTCTGTTTAGGACTAGAAACGTCTTCTGAATTAAGTGAGTTTGAGTTGAGGACTGGCAACCGCTTCTGTCTGGAGTGAGTTTCTGTTTAGGACTGGCAACGGTTTGTGTATGGAGTGAGTTTGAGTTGAGGACTGGCAAACTGTTTGTGTATGGAGTGAGTTTGAGTTGAGGACTGGCAACAGTTTGTGTATGGAGTGAGTTTGAGTTTAGGACTGGCAACCGCTTCTGTCTGGAGTGAGTTTCTGTTTAGGACTGGCAACGGTTTGTGTATGGAGTGAGTTTGAGTTGAGGACTGGCAACTGTTTGTGTATGGAGTGAGTTTGAGTTTAGGACTGGCAACGGTTTGTGTATGGAGTGAGTTTGTGTTTAGGACTGGCAATAGTTTGTGTATGGAGTGAGTTTGAGTTTAGGACTGGAAACAGTTTGTGTATGGAGTGAGTTTGAGTTTAGGACTGGCAACGGTTTGTGTATGGAGTGATTTTGAGTTTAGGACTGGCAACTGTTTGTGTGTGGAGTGAGTTTGAGTTTAGCACTGGCAACGGTTTGTGTCTGGAGTGAATTAGAGTTTAGGACTGGTAACAGTTTGTGTATGGCGTGAGTTTGAGTTTAGGACTGGCAACGGTTTGTGTATGGAGTGAGTTTGAGTTTAAGACTGGCAACAGTTTGTGTATGGAGTGAGTTTGAGTTTAGGACTGGAAACAGTTTGTGTATGGAGTGATTTTGAGTTTAGGACTGGCAACTGTTTGTGTGTGGAGTGTGTTTGAGTTTAGCACTGGCAACGGTTTGTGTGTGGAGTGAATTAGAGTTTAGGACTGGTAACAGTTTGTGTATGGCGTGAGTTTGAGTTTAGGACTGGCAACGGTTTGTGTATGGAGTGAGTTTGAGCTTAAGACTGGCAACAGTTTGTGTATGGAGTGAGTTTGATCTTAGGACTGGCAACCTCTTCTGTGTGGAGTGAGTTTGAGTTATGGACTAGTAACGTCTTCTGTCTGGAGTTTGAGTTTAGGATTTGCACCATCTTCTGAATGGAATGAGTTTAGGACTAGCGACGCCATGTGTATGGAGTTTGAGTTTAGGACTGGCATCTGGAAGGAGTGAGTTTGAGTTTCATACTTGCAACTCCTTCTGTATGAGTGAGTTTGAGTTTAAGACTAACAACATCTTCTGGATGAAAGTGAGTTTAAATTTAGGACTAACAGTGTCTTCTGGGTGGAGATTAGCAACATTTTGTGCATGGAGTGAGTTTGAGTTTAGGACTAAAATGTCTTCTTTTTGGAGTGAGTTTTGGACTAGCAAATTCTGGATGGAACGAGTTTGAGTTTAGAACTAGCAATGTTTTGTGTGTGGAGTGAGTTTGAGTTTAGGACCAGCAACATCTTCTGGATGCAATGAGTTTGAGTTAAGGACTAGTAATGTCTTCTGGATGAAGTGAGTTTGAATTTAGGACTTACAAGATCTTCTGTGTGGAGTTTGAGCTTAGGACTAGTAATGTCTTCTGTATGGAGTCAGTTTGATCTTGAAGGCCATTCATTTCTTATGTAAGGAGTGAGTTTGAGCTTAGAACCGGCAACTACTTCTGTATGGAGTGAGTTTGAGCTTGAAGATCATCAACCTCTTCTGTATGGAGTGAGTTTGAGCTTGAAGATCATCAACCTCTTCTGTATGGAGTGAGTTTGAGCTTGAAGATCATCAACCTCTTCTGTATGGAGTGAGTTTGAGCTTGAAGATCATCAACCTCTTCTGTATGGAGTGAGTTTGAGCTTGAAGATCATCAACCTCTTCTGTGTGGAGTGTGTTTGAGCTTGAAGATCATCAACCTCTTCTGTATGGAGTGAGTTTGAGCTTGAAGATCATCAACCTCTTCTGTATGGAGTGAGTTTGAGCTTGGGGACTAGCAGCTTCTTCTCTATTTTGAACACCACATAAGTGGGACAGGTCATTTGGAGGACGCTGCACCCAACAACCTTGGAGTTACCAACAAGTTCTCAGTGTTTTCCACTACATAAGTCTTCTCTTTCTGAAACTGGTTTACCAGAAGCAGTGAAGTGGGAAATTCCCAGATCTCATCTTAGTTTAGCTATGAGAGTGCTTGGTGTTTGTGAGCTAGAACAGGCAGATATCTACTGTTGCACCCCACTGTTGACTCATATTGTGATCTACTAAGACCCCTAGATCCCTTGTACTATTCTCATACACGGTGTCTCTTATCCTATATTTTTTTTTTTGCCTAAGTGCAGTACTATACATTTCACGCTTTATTAGTTTTGGTCATTCAGCTCTCTAATCACATAAGCTGGGGTCCTCAAACTACGGCCCGCGGGCCGGATACAGCCCTCCAAGGTCATTTACTCAGCCCTCGCTCAGGGTCAACCTAAGTCTGAAACGACTTGAAAGCACACAATAACAACATCCTGCAGCTCCTCCATGATGACATGACGGCAACAGTCTTGGACAGAAATGGCTCCCAAAGTGACTCATTTAAGGTGGAATCAGGTATCAAACAGGGATGTGTTATTGCCCCAACCTTATTCTCCATTTTCATTACTATGATACTTCATCTTGTTAATGGGAAGCTTCCCACCGGAGTGGAAATCACCTGTCGATCAAGGGTCTGGAGAACAAGCCCTATGAGGAGCGGCTTAAAGAGCTGGGCATGTTTAGCCTGAAGAAGAGAAGGCTGAGAGGAGACACGCTGAGGGCTATGTATAAATATGTGAGCGGAAGTCATAGGGAGGAGGGAGCAAGCTTATTTTATTTATTTATTGATTGATAACTTTTATATACCGGTCTTCTCACCTTCGCAGAGGGACTCAGGCCGGTTCACAACAGTATCACAGACAATCAATTAAAAACATCACATCCCATACAACACTAAAACATTAAAATACTAAAATACAATCATATAATTACATACGCCAAGTCGTCAAAATGGAATCGTAGTTCATCACCATCCGTCCGTGTAGTCACGGGTTATTAACTCACTCGTCAAATGCCAGTTTCCAGAGTTTTCTAAAAGTCAGGAGAGAAGGGGCAGTTCTAATCTCCAGTGGGAGAGAGTTCCAGAGCCGAGGGGCCACCACCGAGAAAGCCCTGTCCCTCGTCCCCACCAGACGCGATTGCGAGGATGGTGGGACCGAGAGCAGGGCCCCTCCAGAAGATCTTAACAATCTTGATGGTTCATAGGGGAGAATCTGTTCGGACAGGTAAACTGGGCTGGAGTCGTTTAGGATTTATAGGTCAACACCAGCACTTTGAATTGTGCTCGGAAGCTAATCGGCAGCCAGTGGAGCTGGCGCAACAGAGGAATAGTATGCTCCCTGTATTCTGCTCCTGTTAGTAATATGGCTGCCGCTCGTTGGACTAATTGGAGCTTCCGGGCAGTCTTCAGAGGCAACCCCACGGAGAGAACGTTGCAGTAGTAGCTTATTTTCTGCTGCCCTGAAGACTAGGACGCAATGGAGCAATGGCTTCAAACTACAAGAAAGGAGATTCCACCTGAACATTAGGAAGAACTTTCTGACTGTGAGAGCCGTTCAGCAGTGGAACTCTCTGCCCCGGAGTGTGGTGGAGGCTCCTTCTTTGGAAGCTTTTAAGCAGAGGCTGGATGGCCATCTGTTGGGGTGCGTTGAATGCAGTTTTCCTGCTTCTTGGCAGAAAGGGGTTGGACTGGATGGGCCATGAGGTTTCTTCCAACTCTATAATTCTATGATTCTAAGATTTTTTTTTGTCGTGTCAGGAGCGACTTGAGAAACTGCAAGTCGCTTCTGGTGTGAGAGAATTGGCCATCTGTAAGGACGTTGCCCAGGGGACGGCCGGATGATTTGATGTTTTTATCATCCTTGTGGGAGCCTTCTCTCATGTCCCCGCATGAGGAGCTGGAGTTGATAGAGGGAGCTCTCCCCGGATTCGAACCTGCGACCTGTCGGTCTTCAATCCACCGGGGGCTCCTATTCTAAGATTAATGAGCTGGCCATCAAGAGGCTTCAGGAAGAACTTATCTCAAGATGGATGGAAGCTCTTTGCTATCAGTGGCCTAGTAGACACTCTGGTGCATGGTTCTCATTAATAGCAGCTCCTTAGATAAAGGTGCTTAAATGAAGACTGACAGGTGTTGAAGTTAAAATATGCCATTGAAGTCAAACAATGGCGAACAAATTGAAACTGAATCCAGACAAGACAGAGGTACTCCTGGTTAGTCGCAAGGCCGAACAGGGCATAGGGTTACAGCCTGTGTTGGATGGGGCCGCACTCCCCCTGAAGACGCAGGTTCGCAGCTTGGGTGTGATCTTGGATTCATCGCTGAGCCTGGAACCCCAGGTTTCGGCGGTGACCAGGGGAGCATTTGCACAGCTAAAGCTTGTGTGCCAGCTGCGCCCGTACCTTGGGAAGTCTGACTTGGCCACGGTAGTCCACGCTCTGGTTACATCCCGTTTAGACTACTGCAACACTCTCTACTTGGGGTTGCCTTTGAAGACTGCTCGGAAGCTTCAACTGGTTCAACGTTCGGCAGCTATACTAACAGGAGCGGCGCTCAGGGAGCATACAACTCCTCTGTTGTGCCAACTCCACTGGCTACCAATTTGCTACCGGGCATAATTCAAAGTGCTGGTGTTGGCCTATAAAGCCCTAAAGACGGTTCTGGCCCAAGTTACCTATCCGAATGCATCTCCGCCTATGAACCCACTAGGACTTTAAGATCTTCTGGGGAGGCCCTGCTCTCGGTCCCGCCTGCAACTCAGGCACGGTTGGCGGGGACGAGGGACAGGGCCTTCTCGGTGGTGGAACGCCCTTCCCACAGACATTAGATCGGCTCCCTCATTAATGGCATTTCGGAAGAAAGTGAAACCCTGGTTATTTGAACAGGCGTTTGAATAGGCAGTGCAATGAATTATAATGAATTATAGGAAATCGGAACTACGGATGATGAGCTTGGATTATTATTTTAGTTATGAGACGCTAATGAGTTGTTTACTGAGGTTTATTGATGTTAATTGCTTAGTGTATTATTATGTTAATTGTTTTTAAATGGTTTGTATGATGATAGCATTGAATTGTTGCTGCTGTTTGTTGTTAACCGCTCTGAGTTGCCTAAGGGCTGAGAACGGTATACAAATAAAGTAAATAAATTAATTAATAAATAAATGTAAAAGTAGAATTTTGTGAGGCACATTATGATGCCTGTATGATGCATGCATATTATGTTAAAGGGTATATAAACCAAGGCTTTTCTTTGTTTGGTGCCCTGTCTCTGGACTACCAGCAGGGTCCATACCAACTGAGAATAAACCGTACTTTTTCAGACCTCAGGGACTCTCTTTGCCTCTTTCCCTCAAACCTTCTCCCTGCCATTTCAGAACCTCATTAACATCATTCCCCACATCCAAAGCACCCTGATCCTGAAACACAACCACACGCTGAACTCCAACAGCCATCACACTTGGACAATGAGGGATTGTCTAAGTAAGTACAAGCCATTGATTGATAGTTGAATATCTGCAAAGTTGCATGATTCCCAGTCTTGCTTCCAGGCAGACCTTGGGCACTCCAGATGTTTTAGATTCCACTCGTAACATGAATCGGAATTAGATTTGTCTCACTTTTAAACTAGAAATAAAGTAGTGTAAGCTATTATAAAGTCAGGGAAACTAGAGAAGGGAGTGGAAGCTGATTGAAATGAATGGCAGCGGATCTTGCACAGCCTGTTCGAGGCAAGAAAACCAGTTTGTCCACAGTTTATTTTCTTGTTTGGTACTTTCCCTTTCAAAGAAATGAGGAAAGCAGAGTGCAGCGCTGTTGTTACAATCTAAAGGCAAATATTCCAACATTTCTCACTTATTTTGGTAATATCTCTAAATGCAGTGCGAACTACAAGTCCGGCACGGATGGGTCCGTGTGCCAAGTTTGGTCCAGGTCCGTGTTTGGCTGGGTGCAATTCCTCTATTTGCTGTGTACCAGGGGTCCTCAAACTAAGGCCCGCGGGCCGGATACGGCCCTCCAAGGTCGTTTACCCGGCCCTCGCTCAGGGTCAACCTAAGTCTGAAACAACTTGAAAGCACACAACAACAACAACAATCCTATCTCATCAGCCAAAAGCAGGCCCACACTTCCCATTGAAATACTAATAAGTTTATATTTGTTAAAATTGTATTGTCGAAGGCTTTCATGGCTGGAATCACTAGGTTCTTGTGGGTTTTTTCAGGCTATAGGGCCAAGTTCTAGAGGCATTTCTCCTGACGTTTCGCCTGCATCTATGGCAAGCATCCTCAGAGGTAGTGAGGTCTGTTGGAATTAGGACAATGGGTTTATATATCTGTGGAATGGCTGGGGTGGGGCAAAGAGCTCTTCTCTGCTGGAGCTAGGTGTGAATGTTTCAACTGACTACCTTCATTACCATTTGAAGGCCTGGCTGAGCCTGGGAAAATCTTTTGTTGAGAGGTGTTAAGATGTGCCTGGTTGTTTCCTCTCTGCTGTTTTGCTGTTGTAATTTTAGAGTTTTTAAATACTGGTAGCCAGATTTTGTTCATTTTCATGGTCTCTTCCTTTCTGTTGAAATTGTCCACATGCTTGTGGATTTCAGTGGCTTCTCTGTGTAGTCACGAATCCAGGAACATGAAAGGCACTGCAGACTACTCCAACCAGAGAAGTCAGCCATAGCAGAGCACCTGATGAACCAGCCTGGACACAGCATATTATTTGAGAACACAGAAATGCTGGACCACAACAACAACCACCATGTCAGACTACACAGAGAAGCCATTGGGTCGCTGTTTCCGGACACATTCCAGCTTGTCAGCTCTCACATATTTATACATGGCTATCATGTCTCCTCTCAGCCTTCTCTTCTTCAGGCTAAACATGCCCAGCTCCTTAAGCCGCTCCTCATAGGGCTTGTTCTCCAGACCCTTGATCATTTGGGTCGCCGTTTCCGGACACATTCCAGCTTGTCAACTCTCACATATTTATCCAGGGCTATCATGTCTCCTCTCAACCTTCTCTTCTTCAGGCTAAACATGCCCAGCTCTTTAAGCCGCTCCTCATAGGGATTGTTCTCCAGACCCTTGATCATTTGAGTCACCGTTTCTGGACAGCTTGTCAATTCTCACATATTTATACCAGGCTATCATGTCTCCTCTCAACCTTCTCTTCGTCAGGCTATACATGCCCAGCTCTTTAAGCCGCTCCTCATAGGGATTGTTCTCCAGACCCTTGATCATTTGAGTCACCGTTTCTGGACAGCTTGTCAACTCTCACATATTTATACCAGGCTATCATGTCTCCTCTTGCCCTTCTCTTTGTCAGGCTATACATGCCCAGCTCTTTAAGCCGCTCATCATAGGGCTTGTTCTCCAGACCCTGGATCATTTGAGTCGCCGTTTCCGGACACATTCCAGCTTGTCAACTCTCACATATTTATACAGGGGTATCATGTCTCCTCTCAGCCTTCTCTCATCATCATCATCATCATCATCATCATCATCATCATTTAATTACTTATTAATTGCCCTCCATCCAAGATGCTAGGCGATTTCAGCCTTCTCTTCTGCAGGCTAAACTTCACCAGCTCTTTCAGCCGCTCCTCATAGGGTTTGTTGATCATTTGAGTCTCCCTCCTCTGGACACATTCCAGCTTGTCAACATCTCTCTTCAATGGTGGTGCCCAGAATTGGACACAATACTCCAGGTGTGGAATATTATAATCCAGTTCAAAGCCTACGCCTGTTAGGAATTGTGGGAGTTGGAGTCCAAAACTCCTGGAGGGCCCATGCTTGGGCTACAGAGTTCTGAGGTATGAGAGGGAATGGGGCTCCTCCCAAAAGGAGGAGGAGGAGGAGGAGGAAAGGGAGGGTCCCCAAAGGCAGACCCCGCCTCGCTTAGCCTCGCCCCTCCCGGCCCAAGCAAGCAGCCAAGGCAAGGCAAGGCAAGGCAAGGCAAAGGCAAAGGCAAAGGCTTGGCTTGGCTTTCCGGGGAGGGGGCGCCATGGCTGGGGGCCGCCCGGGGGTCCATGCCCTCCAGCTGGAGCCCCTGAAGGTCCACGAGACCCTCCTCAAGGGCAGCAAGTTCATGAAGTGGGACGAGGTGAGTGAGTGTGCCTGCCTTCCTCCACTCTCTCTCTCTCTTTCTTTCTCTCTCTTCCCTTCCTTCTTTACTTTTCTTCCCCTCTCTCTTCTTGCTTCGTTCCTTCTTTTCTTTCTTTCCTTCCCTCTCTTTCCTTTCCTGCCCTCCCTCCCTCCCTCCACGTTTCTCTCTCCCCTCCTTTCTTCTCTCTCACTCCTTCCTTCGTTCCTTCTCTCTCCTTCCTTCCCTTTCTTTCCCTCCCTCCCTCCCTCACTCCACGTTTCTCTCTCTCCTTCCTGCTTTCCTTTCTCTCTCCTTTCCTTCCTTCTCTCTTTCTACCCTTTCTTTCCTCCCCTCCTCCCCTCTCTTCTTTCTTGCTTTCTCCGTTTCTTCCTTCCCACTTTCCGCTCTTCTTTCCTCCCCTACTCCCTCCCTACTTCTCTCTCTCTCCCTTCTTCTTTCTTTCCTTCCTTCCCTCTTTCCACTCTTCTTTCCTCCTCTACTCCCTCCTTCCTTCCTTTTCTCTCTCCCTCCCCCCTTCTCTCTCTTCCTTCCTCTTTCCTTCCTTCTTTCCACTGTTCTTAACTCCCTCTACTCCCTCCTTCCTTCTCCCTCCCTCCCCCTTCTTCTTTCTTTCTTTCCTTCTTTCTCTCTTTCCTTCCCCTACTCCCTCCTTCCTTCTCTCTCCCTCCCCCTTCTTCTTTCTTTCTTTCTTTCCTTCTTTCTCTCTTTCCTTCCCCTACTCCCTCCTTCCTTCTCTCTCCCTCCCCCTTCTTCTTTCTTTCTTTCCTTCTTTCTCTCTTTCCTTCCCCTACTCCCTCCTTCCTTCTCTCTCTCTTCCTTCCTCTTTCTTTCTTTCTTTCTTTCTCTCTTTCCTCCCCCTACTCCCTCCTTCCTTCTCTCTCTCTTCCTTCCTCTTCCTTTCCATCCTTCATTCTCTCTCTTTCCATCCTTCTTTCCTCCTCTACTCCCTCCCTCCATCCTTCTCTTTCTCTCCCTTCTTCCTTCCTTCCTTCCCTTTTTCCACTGTTCTTTCCTCCCTCTACTCCCTCCTTCCCTCTCTCTTCCTCTTTCTTTCTTTCCTTCCCTCTCTCTTTCCATCCTTCTTTCCTTCTTCTTCTCCCTCCTTCCTTCTTTCTCTCTTCCTTCCTCTTTCCTTCCTTCCTTCCTTCCTTCTCTCTTTCCATCCTTCTTTCCTCCCCCTACTCGCTCCTTCTCTCTCTTCCGCTTACCTTCCTTCTTCCTTCCTTCCTTCCTTCCTTCCTTCTCTCTCTCTTACCCTCCTTACAGTCCTCTCTTTTTCCTTCCCTCTCTTTCCAGCCTATTTCCTCCTCTTTCCTTCCTTCCTTGTTTACTTTCCTTCCTTCCTTCTCTCTCTTTCCATCCTTCTTTTCTCCCCCTACTTCCCCTTTCTCTCTCTTCCTTCCTCTTACTTTCATTCCTTCCTTCTCTCTCTCCTTCCTTACAGTCCTCTATTCTTTCCTTCCCTCTCTTTGCAGCCTATTTCCTCCTTCCTTCCTTGTTTACTTCCTTCTCTCTCTTTCCATCCTTCTTTCCTCCCCTACTCCCTACTTCCTTCTTTCTCTCTTCCTTCCTCTTTCTTTCTTTCCTTCCTTCATTCTCTCTCTTTCCATACTTCTTTCCTCTCCTACACCCTCCTTTCTTCTCTCTCTTCCTTCCTCTCTCTTTCTTTCTTTTCTTCCTTCCTTCCTGCCTTCTTTCCTTCCTTCCTTCCGTCCTTCTCTCTCTCTTTCCATCCTTCTTTCCTCCCCCTACTTTCTCCATCTCTCTTCCTTCCTCTTGCTTTCCCTCCTTCCTTCCTTCCCTCTCTTCTCTTCCTTACATTCCTCTCTTCTTTCCTTCCCTCTCTTTCCAGCCTATTTCTTCCTCCTCTTTCCTTCCTTCCTTCCTTCCTTCCTTGTTTACTTTCCTTCCTTCTCTCTATTTCCATCCTTCTTTTCTCCCCTACTCCCTCCTTCCTTCTCCCCCCTTCCATCACTTTTCCCTTTCCTTCCTTTTCTCTCTCTTTCCTTCTTTCTCTTGCTCATTCTTCCCTCTCTCTTTCCATCCTCATTTCTTACCCCTTTCTCACTCTCCTTCCTTCCTTCTTTACTTTCCTTGCTTCTTTTTCTCCTCCCTTCCTCTCTTTTTCCTTCCCCCTCTCTTTCCAGCCTATTTCCTCCCCCTCTTTCTCTCCTTCCTTCCTTCTTTACTTTCCTTCCTTCTCTCTCTTTCCATCATTCTTTCCTCTCCTACTCCTTCCTTCTCTCTCTTGCTCTCTTCCTTCACTTTCTCTCTTCCTTTCCTTCCTTCTTCCTCTCCCCCCCCCACTTTCTCATTTCCTTCATTCCGTCTCTCTCTTTCCATCCATCTTTTTTTCCATCCTTGAATCTCTCCCTCTCTTTCCTTCTCTCTCTTTCGCTTCCTCTTCCTTTCCTTCCTTCTCCATCTATCATTCTTTACTTTCTTTCTCTCTCCCCTCTGTCTTTCCATCCTTCCTTCCTTCCCCTATTCCCTCCCTCCTTCTTGCTCCCTTCATTTCTCTCTCTTCCTCTTTCCTTCCTTCCTTTTCTCTCACCCACTTTCTTTCTCCTTTCTCCTTTCCTTCCCTCTCTCTTTCCATCCATCTTTCCCCCATCTTCCTCTCTCCCCTTCCTTCCTTCCTTCTCTCTCTCTCTCACTTCCTCTTGCTTTCCTTCCTTCTTCTATCTTTCATTCTTTACTCTTTTTCTCTCTCTTCCCTCTCTCTTTCCATCCTTCTTTCCTTCCCCTACTCCCTCCCTCCTTCTCACTCTCTCCTTCCTTCCTTCCTTCCTTCACTTTCTCTCTCTCTCTTCCTCTTTCCTTCCTTCCTTTTCTCTCACCCACTTTCTTTCTCCTTTCTCCTTTCCTTCCCTCTCTCTTTCCATCCATCTTTCCCCCATCTTCCTCTCTCCCCTTCCTTCCTTCTCTCTCTCTCTCACTTCCTCTTGCTTTCCTTCCTTCTTCTATCTTTCATTCTTTACTCTTTTTCTCTCTCTTCCCTCTCTCTTTCCATCCTTCTTTCCTTCCCCTACTCCCTCCCTCCTTCTTACTCTCTCCTTCCTTCCTTCCTTCACTTTCTCTCTCTCTCTTCCTTTCTTTCCTTCCTTTTCTTTCTCCCACTTTCTTTCTCCTTTCCTACCTTCCTACTCTCTCTTTCTATCCACCTTTTCCCCATCTTCCTCTCTCCCCCTCCTTCCTTCCTTCCTTCTCTCTCTCGCTTCCTCTTCCTTTCCTTCCTTCTTCTATCTTTCATTCCTTACTTTTTCCTCTCCCTTTCTATCCTTTCTTTCCCCTACTCCCTCCCTCCTTCTCCCTCTCCCCTTCCTTCCTTCACTTTCTCTCTCTTCCTATTTCCGTCCTTCTCTGTCTTTTCTTCTTTACTTCCTCTTTCCTTCCTTCCTTCTCTCTCTCACACCTTTATGTTCTCCTTTACTTCCTTCCTTCTTTCTCTTTCCATCCTTCTTTCCCCCCATCCTTTTCTCATCCTTTCATTCTTTCCTTTTTCTCTCTCCTTCCTTCCCTCCCTCTCTCTTTCCATCCTTCTTTCCTTCCCCTACTTCCTCCCTCCTTCTCTCTCTCCCCTTCCTTCCTTCACTTTCTCTCTCTCTCTCTCTTCCTATTTCCATGCTTCTCTCTCTGTCTTTTCTTCTTTACTTTCTCTCTTCTTTCCTGCTCTTTCTGTCTTTCTTCCCCTTTTAGGAAACCCACTCATTTTCCTTCTTTTCCAGGCAATAAACCCCTTCCTTCCTTCTTTCCATCTTTGGATGCTGCTTTGGGGGACCCCCTCCTTTCCCTCTTTGGTTCAAGCCCCCCATCTTCCTATGGGGAGAAAGAGGGGCTCCTTACGCCCCCTTCCCTCCATTTTTGCATTCTGGGAAGTCTCAGTGTTGACCTCTTCCTCTGAGTTTACTCCTCCTCTTTGCTTTATCTCTGAAGACACTCCTCAAATTCCTTTCCTTGCAAACCTCTTTGCATGTTTTGCAAAACTTTTGCTTAAGAGACTTAAGGAAAGTGCTCTGCAAAAAGGACTTTCTCCCCTCTCCCTTCGTTGCCTGTCCTTGCAAAACTTTGTCTTCTTTTTCAACTCATCTGGAAAGAGAGGACGGCTCCCTTTGTTTACATTTCACCTATTTATTTTGGTTGGGAAGCATCCAATGCGCACAGGCTACATTATCATCGGCATATTGGGTTTATCTACACAGGGAATCACGTATATATGCCAAGTTTGGTCCCGATCCATGGGCGTTTGGGATCATATGGATGTAGGTGAACTACAACTCCCCCAAATCAAGGTGAATTCCCCTCAAAGACCTCCAGTATTTTTTACTGGTCATCCATGTGCCAAGTTTGGCCCAATTCCATCTTTGGTTGAGTTCAGAGTGCTCATTGATTTCAGGTGAACTATAAATCCCAGTACATACAATTCCAAAATGTTCAGGCCAATTCCCCTCCAAACTCACCAGTATCCAAATTGTAAACTACAACTCCCACTATGGTGCGGAACTCCTCTCGAACCCATCCAGTAGGTTGAACTATAAATCCCAGTACCTACAACTCCAAACCCACCTATATCCAAATTGTAAACTACAACTCCCACTATGGTGCGTCAGTCCCTTCAAACCCATCCAGTAGGTTTAGTCATGGGGGTTCTGTGTGCCCAGTTTGGTCCAGATCCATCATCGGTAGAGGTCACTGTTTCTCTGGTTGAGGGTGAACTACAACTCCCAGAAAGGAAGGTAAATACTCCCCAAAGACCTCCAGTATTTTTTACTGGTCATGGAGGCTCTGTGTCCCAAGTTTGGCCCAATTCCATCTTTGGTGGCGTTCAGATTGCAGGTGAACTATAAATCCCAGTACATACAACTCCAACATGCCCAGGCCAATTCCCCTCTAAACCCACCAGTATCCAAATTGTAAACTACAACTCCGACTATGGTGTGTCAGTCCCTTCAAACCCATCCAGTAGGTTGAGTTAGTCATGGGGGTTCTGTGTGCCCAGTTTGGTCCAGGTCCATCATCGGTAGAGGTCACTGTTTCTCTGGTTGAGGGTGAACTACAACTCCCAGAAAGGAAGGCCAGTCCCGTCCCCCCCCCAAACCCTCCCAGTAATCTATTTTTGCCATATCAGGTCTGTGTGCCAAGTTAGGTCCAGAGTCATCAGTGTTTGGATTCACAGTTCTCTCTAGATGTATGTGAACTACAACTCCCCCAAATCAAGGTGAATTCCCTCCAAAGACCTCCAGTATTTTTTCACTGGGGGCTCCGTATGCCAAGTTTGGCCCAATTGCATCTTTGGTGGAGTTCAGAGTGTTCATTGATTTCAGGTGAACTATAAATCCCAGTACATACAATTCCAAAATGTCCAGGCCAATCCCTCTCCAAACCCACCAGTCATGAGGGTTCTGTGTGCCCAGTTTGGTCCAGATCCATCATCGGTGGAGGTCACTGTTTCTCTGGTTGAAGGTGAACTACAACTCCCAGAAAGGAAGGCCAGTTCCCCCCACCCCCCCCCCCCCCCCCAGTAATCAATTTTTGACATATCAGGTATGTGTGCCAAGTTTGGTCCAGATTCATCAGTGCCTGGGTTCGCAGTTCTCTAGATGTAGGTGAACTACAACTCTCCCAAAGCAAGGTGAATTTCCCCCAAAGACCTCCAGTATTTTTTACTGGTCATGGGGGCTCTGTGTGCCAAGTTTGGCCCAATTCCATCTTTGGTGGCGTTCAGATGGCAGGTGAACTATAATACCAGTACATATAACTCCAAAATGTCCAGGCCAATTCCCCTCCAAACCCACCAGTATCCAAATTGTAAACTACAACTCCCACTATGGTGAGTCACTCCCCTCAAACCCATCCAGTAGTTTGAGTTAGTCATGGGGGTTCTATGTGCCCAGTTTGGTCCAGGTCCATCATCAGTAGAGGTCATTGTTTCTGGTCGAGGGTGAACTACAACTCCCAGAAAGGAAGGTCAATTTTCCCCCAAACCCCCTCAGTAATCAATTTTTGACATATCAGGTATGTGTGCCAAGTTTGCTCCAGATTCATCAGTGTTGTGGTTCACCGTTCTCTCTAGATGTAGGTGAACTACAACTCCCCCTAATCAAGGTGAATTCCCCCCAAAGACCTCCGATATTTTTTTTTGCTGGTCATGGGGTCCAGTTCTTATTCTTTTCCAAGGCACACAACAAACAGAGGAATGGTTCAGAGTGCTCCTTGATTTCAGGTGAACTATAAATCCCAGTACCTACAACTCCATAATAATAATAATAATAATAATAATAATAATACTATTTAATCAATGTTTTATGGATAAATTATTTATATCGCATGTATATGGTGGTATTCCTGAGTTACTTACTTAGGCGATCCCTCTTGGCACGTTTCTCTTTTTCTCCCTCTTCGAATTCTACAGCACTGCTGGTCACAGCTGACCTCCAGCTGGAGCACTCAAGGGCCAGGGCTTCCCAGTTCTCTCTTGGTGTCTATCCCACAGCTTTTAAGGTTGGCTTTGAGCCCATCTTTCAATCTCTTTTCTTGTCCACCAAAGTTACATTTTCCGTTCTTGAGTTGGGAATACAGTAACTGCTTTGGGAGACGGTGATCTTTGGGCGTTCGGACAATGTAGCGGTCAGTCCAGCGGAGTGGATGGCGTAGGAGCATCACTTCAATGCTGATGGTCTTTGCTTCTTCCAGCATGCTGATATTTATCCTTGGTCTCCCTACGGATGTCCCGATCCTTAAACGCTCTCTGCTTCATTCGGAAGAATGCTGCACTCGCAGAGCTCAGACGGTGTTGTCTTTCAGTGTCAGTATTGACTTTTGTGGAGAGGTGGCTTCTAAGGGAGAGGAAATGGTCAACATTTTCTAATGTTTATAAAGCTAATAGACTTGTGGCCTTGCTTTTGGCTTCTGATGTGCACAGACTACATTATCATCTGCATATTAGAGTTCTATAATATATATTGTTGTGACCTTGTTTTTGGCCTTCAACCTGCTGAGGTTAAATAGCTTGCCATCCGTAGGGAAAGCAAGGTACTTGTTTGTAAAGCTAATATCCTTGTTACTTTGGTTTTGGCTTCTGAATGTGCACAGACTACGTTATCATCGGCATATTGGAGTTCTATAACAGATCTTGTCGTGACCTTGTTTTTGGCCTTCAACCTGCTGAGGTTAAATAGCTTGCCATCCGTAGGGAAAGCAAGGTACTTGTTTATAAAGCTAATATCCTTGTGACCTTGGTTTTTGCTTCTGAATGCGCACGGACTACGTTATCGTCGACATATTGGAGTCTGTAATAGATGTTGTTGAGACTTTGGTTTTGGCTTCTGAATGTACACAGACTATGTTATCATTGGCATATTGGAGTTCTATAAGAGATATTGTTGTGATCTTGGTTTTGGCTTCTGAATGTGCACAGACTATGATATCATTGGCATATTCGAGTTCTATAATATATTTTGTCGTGACATTGGTTTTGGCCTTCAGCCTGCTGAGGTTAAATAGCTTGCCATCCGTAGGGATAGCAAGGTACTTGTTTATAAAGCGAATGGCCTTGTGACCTTGGTTTTGGCTTCCGAATGTGCACAGACTACGTTATCATCGGCATATTGGAGTTCTGTAACAGATGTTGTTGTGACCTTGTTTTTGGCCTTCAGCCTTCTGAGGTTAAATAGCTTGCCATCCGTAGGGATATCAAAGTACTTGTTTGTAAAGCTAATATCCTTGTGAGCTTGGTTTTGGCTTCTTAATGTGCACAGACTACGTTATCATCAGCATATTGGAGTTCTATAACAGATGTTGTGATCTTGGTTTTGGCCTCTGAATGTGTACAGCGTACATTATCATCAGCATATTGGAGTTCTATAATAGATGTTGTGATCTTGGTTTTGGCTTCTGAATGTGCAAAGACTATGTTATCATCAGCATATTGGAGTTCTATAATAGATATCATTGTGACTTTGATTTTGGCCTTCAGCCTGCTGAGGTTAAATAGCTTGCCATCCATAGGGATAGCAAGGTACTTGTTTATAAAGCTAATATTCCTGTGACCTTTGTTTTGGCTCTAAATGTGCACAGACTACATTATCATCGGCATATTCGAGTTCTATAATAGATGTTGTTGAGACCTTGGTTTTGGCTTCTGAATGTGCAAAGACTATGTTATCCTCAGCATATTGGAGTTCTGTAATCGATATTGTTGTGACCTTGGTTTTGGCCTTCAGCCTGCTGAGGTTAAATAGCTTGCTATCCGTAGGGATAGCAAGGTACTGGTTTATAAAGTTAATGTTCTTGTGAGCTTGGTTTTGGCTTCTGAATGTGCACAGCCTACATTATCATCGGCATATTGGAGTTCTATGATAGATGTTGTTGTAACCTTGGTTTTGGCTTCTGGTGTGCAAAGACTACATTATCATCTGCATATTGGCTTCTGAATGTGCTTCTGAAGCATGTGAAGAATGTGCTTCTGCATATTGGCTTCTGAATGTGCACTGACTATGTTATCATCGGCATATTGGAGTTCTGTAATATATGTTGTTGTAACCTTGGTTTTGGCTTCTGGTGTGCAAAGACTACATTATCATCTGCATATTGGCTTCTGAATGTGCTTCTGAAGCATGTGAAGAATGTGCTTCTGCATATTGGCTTCTGAATGTGCACTGACTACGTTATCATCGGCATATTGGAGTTCTGTAATATATGTTGTTGTAACCTTGGTTTTGGCTTCTGATGTGCAAAGACTACATTATCATCTGCAGATTGGCTTCTGAATTTGCTTCTGAAGCATGTGCTTCTGCATATTGGCTTCTGAATGTGCACTGACTACGTTATCATCGGCATATTGGAGTTCTGTAATATATGTTGTTGTAACCTTGGTTTTGGCTTCTGATGTGCAAAGACTACATTATCATCTGCATATTGGCTTCTGAATGTGCTTCTGAAGCATGTGCTTCTGCATATTGGCTTCTGAATGTGCACTGACTATGTTATCATCGGCATATTGGAGTTCTGTAATAGATGTTGTTGTGACCTTGGTTTTGGCCTTCAGCCTGCTGAGGTTAAATAGCTTGCCATCCGTAGGGATAGCAAGGTACTTGTTTATAAACCTAATATCCTTGTGACATTTGTTTTGGCTTCTGAATGTGCACAGACTACATTATCATCGGCATATTGGAGTTCTATAATAGATGTTGTTGTGATCTTGGTTTTGGCTCCTGAATGTGTACAGCCTACATTATCATCAGCGTATTGGAGTTCTATAATAGATGTTGTGATCTTGGTTTTGGCTTCTGAATGTGTACAGACTATGTTATCATCAGCATATTGGAGTTCTATAATAGATGTTGCTGTGACTTTGATTTTGGCCTTCAGCCTGCTGATGTGAAATGGCTTGCTATCCGTAGGGATAGCTAGGTACCTGTTTATAAAGCTAATGGCCTTGTGAACTTGGTTTCGGCTTGTGATATGCACAGACTACGTTATCATCGGCATATTGGAGTTCTATAATAGATGTTGTTGTGATCTTGGTTTTGGCTTCTGAATGACTACGCTATCATCGGCATATTGGAGTTCTATAATAGATGTTGTGATCTTGGTTTTGGCTTCTGAATGTGCACAGACTACATTATCATTGGCATATTGGAATTCTGTAATACATGTTGTTGTGACTTTGGTTTTGGCCTTCAGCCTGCTGAGGTTAAATAGCTTGCCATCCATAGGGATAGCAAGGTACTTTGGAATGGGAACAGGCTGAACATGGCATGGGCACGTTTGTGCCCGAGCTCTCTCCGTAATGGACACGGAGGTGCTGACACATTTCTCTAGGCACTTTGAGGGCCTGTTGAGATTGGGACTTTTAGTTGGTCACGCGCTGTGCCAAATTTGCCCCAGAATACGAAGAGACGGCCAAGGAATGGAACGAGAGGTTGAGATCAGGGCAAACTAGGCTCTGGGTGGGATGTTTTGGTTCTGCTTCTCACGCTGCTTCCAATCCTGGACCTTCAGATCCACATTTATGTTGGTCGAACCCATGCCAGAAACCAGATTCCCCAGAAGAAGTCATCTTGGAGGCAATCCGTCTCCCTTTTTAGCTGTTTGAGAAACGTTCCTCAAGGCAACGAGGGCAAGGTCAGTTGGCAGACACCCCAGGAACATGTCTGCTGGGTGTATGTAAACATTGCTTCGATTCCACACTCATAAGCAGGAAAGTGTGTGTGTATGTTAGATAGAAGGCAAGTGCGAGGCAGAGACATTTAGACCTCCAGGATGACAGATCCGTTGAGTCTCCTGCTACTTCTGTTCCTCTGAAAGCCATCTCAGATGCCTTCAAGACGACGAGACCTCCAGCAGGGAATTCTGCATCACTGTTGGCCACGTGCACATCTCCATCGATCTAAATAAAAATGTAATGTTCGTTTGTGGGATTAACATAATGCAAAATCCACTGGACGAATTGACACCAAATTTGGACATAAGACACCTAACAACCCAATGTATGTCCCTCACTCAAAAAAATTGATTTTGTCATTTGGGAGTTGTAGTTGCTGGGATTTGTAGTTCACCTACAATCAAAGAGCATTCTGAACCCCAGCAACGATGGAATTGAACCAAACTTGACACAGTTCTCCCATGACCAACAAAAAATACTGGGTTTGGTGGGTATTGATCTTGAGTTTGGGAGTTGTAGCTCACCTACATCCAGAGAACACTGTGGATTCAAACAATGATCAATCTGGACCAAACTCTACACGAATACTCAATATGCCCAAATATGAACACAGATGGAGTTTGAGGGAAATAGACCTTGGCATTTGGGAGTTGTAGTTGCTGGGATTTATAGTTCACCTACAATCAAAGAGCATTCTGAACCCCACCAACGATAGAATTGAACCAAACTTGGCACACAGTTCTCCCATGACCAACAGAAAATACTGGAAGGGTTTGGTGAGAATTGACCTTGAGTTTGGGAGTTGTAGTTCACCTACATCCAGAGAGCACTGTGGACTCAAACAATGATGGATCTGGACCAAACTCTACACGAATACTCAATATGCCCAAATATGAACACAGATGGAGTTTGAGGGAAATAGACCTTGGCATTTGGGAGTTGTAGTTGCTGGGATTAATAGTTCACCTACAATCACAGAGCATTCTAAATCCCACCAACGATAGAATTGGGCCAAACCTCACACACAAAACCCCCATGACCACCAGAGTGGGCCCAAGCAACGCGCTGCAGGGGACGGCTAGTCTATATAAATAACAGCCTGGGGGAATCCTTTGTTGGGAGGTGATTAGCTGTCCCTGATTGTTTCTTATCTGGAGTTCCCCTGTGTTTGAATGTTGTTCTTGATTTGCTGTTATAATTTTAGAGTTTTTTTAGGGTTCAAGGTCTGGCTTGTTACTGCCTGGGGGAATCCTTTGTTGAGAGATGATTAGCTGTGGTTGTGTGTGTGTGCATACACAGAAAATAATGTGTTCTCAAAGGCACATGGCCTAGCAGTTTTCAAGGTCTGGTTTCTTACCGCCTGGGGGAATCCTTTGTTGGGAGGTGATTAGCTGTCCCTGATTGTTTCTTGTCTGGAGTTCCCCTGTGTTTGAATGTTCTTTATTTGCTGTTATAATTTTAGAGTTTTTTTTAATACTGGTACCCAGATATTGTTCGTTTTCATGGTTTCCTCCTTTCTGTTGAAATTGACCTAGCAGTTTTCAAGGTCTGGCTTGTTACTGCCTGGGGGAATCCTTTGTTGAGAGGTGATTAGCTGGCCCTGATTGTTTCTTGTCTGGAGTTCCCCTGTGTTTGAATGTTGTTCTTTATTTACTGTTATAATTTTAGAGCTTTTTAGGGTTCAGTGTTTGGCTTCTTACCGCCTGGGGGAATCCTTTGTTGGGAGGTGATTAGCTGTCCCTGATTGTTTCTTGTCTGGAGTTCCCCTGTGCTTGAATGTTGTTCTTTATTTGCTGTTATAATTTTAGAGTATTTTAAATACTGGTAGCCAGATTTTGTTCGTTTTCATGGTTTCTTCCTTTCTGTTGAAATTGACCTATCAGTTTTCAGGTTGTGGCTTGTTACCGCCTCGGGGAATCCTTTGTTGAGAGGTGATTAGCTGTAGTTGTGTGTGTGTGTGCGTACACAGAAAATAATTTGTTCTCAAAGGCATATGGCCTAGCAGTTTTCAAAGTCTGGCTTCTTACCGCCTGGGGTAATTCTTTGTTGGGAGATGATTAGCTGTCCCTGATTGTTTCTTGTCTGGAGTTCCCCTGTGTTTGAATGTTGTTCTTTATTTCCTGTTATTAGAGTTTTCCTGTTATTAGAATTTTAGAGTTTTTTAGGGTTCAAAGTCTGGCTTGTTACTGCCTGGGGGAATACTTTGTTGAGAGGTGCTTAGCTGTAGTTGTGTGTTTTCATACCCAGAAAATAATGTGTTCTCAAAGGCACACGGCCTAGCAATTTTCAAAGTCTGGTTTCTTACCGCCTGGGGAAATCCTTTGTTGAGAGGTGATTAGTTGGCCCTGATTGTTTCTTGTCTGGAGTTCCCCTGTATTTGAACATTGTTCTTTATTTGCTGTTATAATTTTAGAGTTTTTTTAGGGTTCAAGGTCTGGCTTGTTACTGCCTGGGTGAATCCTTTGTTGATAGGTGATTAGCTGGCCCTGATTGTTTCTTGTCTGGAGTTCCCCTGTGTTTGAACGTTGTTCTTTATTTGCTGTTATAATTTTAGAGGGTTTTTTAGGGTCCAAGGTTTGGCTTGTTACTGCCTGGGTGAATCCTTTGTTGGGAGGTGATTAGCTGTCCCCGATTGTTTCTTGTCAGGAATTCCCCTGTGTTTGAACGTTGTTCTTTATTTGCTGTTATAATTTTAGAGTTTTTTAGGGTTCAAGGCTTGTTACTGCCTGGGGGAATCCTTTGTTGGGAGGTGATTAGCTGTCCCTGATTGTTTCTTATCTGGAGTTCCCCTGTGTTTGAATGTTGTTCTTTATTTGCTGTTATAATTTTAGAGATTTTTTAGGGTTCAAGGTCTGGCTTGTTACTGCCTGGGGGAATCCTTTGTCGGGAGGTGATTAGCAGTCCCTGATTGTTTCTTGTCTGGAGTTCCCCTGTGTTTGAATGTTCTTTATTTGCTGTTATAATTTTAGAGTTGTTTAAGGTTCAAGGTTTGGCTTGTTACTGCCTGGGGGAATCCTTTGTTGGGAGGTGATTAGCTGTCCCTGATTGTTTCTTGTCTGGAGTTCCCCTGTGTTTGAACGTTGTTCTTTATTTGCTGTTATAATTTTAGAGATTTTTTAGGGTTCAAGGTTTGGCTTGTTACTGCCTGGGGGAATCCTTTGTTGGGAGGTGATTAGCTGGCCCCGATTGTTTCTTGTCTGGAATAGAAAAGGCTGTTTCTAGCTCATAGGGAGAGGGGAAGATCCAGTACTTTGGACCTTCCATATGCGCACACTTTGCAATCTGTAGGTGCCAAAGGTGGATCTCCACCTCCACGCCTCTCCTCCACTTCCTGCCCTTCTCTGATAAGTAGCCATTTACTACAGGGTTGCTCCAGCAACACAGAGCTCAGTACCACGTCCTTCCCCAGCTTCTCCCTTTTCTCTGCCAGGAAAGTCGTCTTCCCCCATTCCTTAAGGTCCCTCTTCTTGCTCAGTCCTCTCCCTCTCTCTCAATCTCTCTGGCCAGAGGCTCCTACTTCCTTTTTTGGGGCTGGATGGAGCAGAAGGAAGTGAGGAGGCCAAGGAGGATGTTGTCACAGGGACTTGGATTGTGAAATCTGGCACTGTGGTGTGGAAGGGGGCAGGCAGCAAACCGTTGTTTCCTGATTTATTTCGCATCCAAAACATTGCATAAATAAGTATAAAACTAAATATATTTTTTTTACCCCAAACGTGCAACAGCAACTGCATTGTCGGTAGCTTTAAAGCATTCTTCCTCTGTGCATGAGGCAGGGCATTGCGGACAAGCATACAGATGCGGAGTTGTTTGTTCTGCTCCACAGTCTTCTTTTAGTTTAGTGCGTTACTGTGGCCCAGTCTACGTATATGTGTGTTGTGTGTGTATATATGTGTGTGTGCGTATCTATATAAATAAAAATGTAATGTTCGTTTGTGGGATTAACACAACTCAAAAACCACCGGACGAATTGACACGAAATTTGGACACAAGACACCTAACAGTGCAATGGGTGTCCATCACCATAAATGCACACACACACATACACAACGCCAGCGAAACAGACTTAAAACCCAAAAAATACACCATATATACACACATATATATATACACATATATACACATATACACCATATATACACATATACTCATATACATATGCACATGCACATTCATACACACACACGTAAGCACAAACACACACAAATATACACATATACACACATACATATACACACATATATACATACTCACACACACACAATGCCAGCGGAATAGACTAAAAAAACTCAAAAAATACACCATATATACATATACTCATATACATATGGACATGCACACATTCATACACACACACGTATATATATGCACAAACACACACAAATATACACATATACACACATACATATACATATCCACATACATACATATACACGCACAAATATGCATATAGACAAGCACACACATATACACAATATGCATCTACACATATAAACACACAAATATATACACCCACATGACACAAATATATACACACACAAAAGATATATACACAGATTGGGCCATAGCAACGTGTGGCAGGGGACGGCTAGTATATATATGTATGTATATGTGTGTATGTGTGTGTGTGTATATATTTGTGTATTTGTGTGTTTATATGTGTACATGCATATTGTGTATATGTGTGTGCTTGCCTATATGCATATTTGTGTGTATATATGTGTATGTGTATATATGTATGTGTGCATGCATGTGTATATGTATATGTGTGTATATATGTATGTGTGTATATATTTGTGTATTTGTGTGTTTATGTGAGTACATGAATGTTGTGTATATGTGTGTGCCTGTCTATATGCATATTTGTGTGTATATATGTGTGTGTATGTGTATATGTATATATGTATGTGTGCATGCATGTGTATATGTATATGTGTGTATATATGTGTATATGTGTATATATTTCTGTGTTTTTTTATGTGTACATGCATATTGTGTATATGTGTTTACTTGTCTATATGCATATTTGTGTGTATATGTATGTCTATATATATATATGTATGCGTGCATGCATATGTGTATGTATTTGTGTATATACATGTATATATATATGTGTGAATATATATTTGTGTATTTGTGTGTTTATATGTGTACATGCATATTGCGTAGATGTGTGTGCTTGTCTGTATGCATATTTGTGTGTGTATGTATGTGTATATGTATATATGTATGTGTGCATGTATGTATGTGTATAGATGTATATATGTGTGTATATATATTTGTGCGTTTATATGTGTATTTGCATATTGTGTATATGTGTGCGGTGTGTATATATATGTGTGTATGTCTATATGTATATATGTATGTGTGCATGCATGTGTATATATATGTGTATATATGATTTTATTTGTATATGTTTGTGCATATATATAAGTGTGTATAAATGTGTGCATATATATATGTATATGAGTGTATGTGTATATATAGTGTATTTTGGGGGGTTTTAAGCCTACTCCGCTGGTGTTTTGTGTGTGTGTGTGTGTTTTTAGGGGTGATGGACACTCGTTGGACTGTTAGGTGTATTGTGTCCAAATTTGGTGTCAATTTGCCCAGTGGTTTTTGAGTTATGTTAATCCCACAAACTAACATTACATGTTTCACCTCACAACCTCTGAGGATGCCTGCCACAGATGCAGGTGAAACATTAGGAGAGAATGCTTCTGGAACATGGCCAGACAGCCTGGAAAACTCACAACAACCCAGTGATTCCGGCCATGAAAGCCTTTGACAAGATTTGGCATGTTTTCATGTCCGAGGCCAGCGTATAGCTTTAGGGATATGCCACGGGAGAGCGAGATCAGTATTCTGGGAATAGATCCCATTCCCGGCTGTGCCTCCACCCGGCTCTGTCCTTATCGCAATCCGGAGAGCCAGGGACAATAATGCCTCGGGTCCAGCGTTCCCACAGAGATAACGGTCATGCAGTTTTTGCGTGGGGAATATGGCTGTCTCGGGTGTAAACTTGGGAGCGGATGCTGTGAAAAACTCCCCAATTGTTCCTGCTATGTCCACATTTCCATCCGTCTTTGCCCACTCTTTCGACTTGACTCCAAGTCGAAACAATTTCCTTCCGCCTCTGGGCATTTCAAGATTACAGATGGTCTCCATTAAAATTCCTGTCTTCCCCTTCCAGTAATATGCATTCCCACCATTTTTATCTCCAACGATAGCCGTTGGTGGCTAAAGTGGGGTCGCACTGCGTTCATTCCACAATGTAACATTAGAAAATGTGGACCATTCCACAAAAGTCAACCTTGACACCGAAATACGACACCGCCTGAGCTCTGCGAGTGCAGCATTTTTCCGAATGAAGCAGAGAGTGTTTGAGGACCGGGACATCTGTAGGGATACCAAGGCCCTTGTTTATAAAGCTATTATCCTCCCAACCCTGCTATATGCCTGCGAAACGTGGACTATCTACAGATGTCAACATTTGACACTGAAATACGACACCGCCTGAGCTCTGCGAGTGCAGCATTTTTCCAAATGAAGCAGAGAGTGTTTGAGGACCGGGACATCTGTAGGGATACCAAGGCCCTTGTTTATAAAGCTATTATCCTCCCAACCCTGCTATATGCCTGCGAAACGTGGACTATCTACAGATGTCAACATTTGACACTGAAATACGACACCGCCTGAGCTCTGAGAGTGCAGCATTTTTCCAAATGAAGCAGAGAGTGTTTGAGGACCGGAACATCCGTAGGGAGACCAAAGTGCTTGTTTATAAAGCTATTGTCCTCCCAACCCTGCTATATGCCTGTGAAACATGGACTATCTACAGATGTCAACATTTGACACCGAAATACGACACCGCCTGAGCTCTGAGAGTGCAGCATTTTTCCGAATGAAGCACAGAGTGTTTGAGGACCGGGACGTCCGTAGGGAGACCAAGGTGCTTGTTTATAAAGCTATTGTCCTCCCAACCCTGCTATATGCCTGCGAAACGTGGACTATCTACAGATGTCAACATTTGACACTAAAATACAACACTGCCTGAGCTCTGCGAGTGCAGCATTCTTCTGAAGGAAGCAGAGAGTGTTTGAGGACCGGGACATCCGTAGAGAGACCAAGGGGCTTGTTTATAAAGCTATTATCCTCCCAACCCGGCTATACGCCTGTGAAACGTGGACTATCTACAGATGTCAACATTTGACACTAAAATACAACACTGCCTGAGCTCTGCGAGTACAGCATTCTTCTGAAGGAAGCACAGAGTGTTTGAGGACCAGGACATCCTTAGGGAGACCAAGGTGCTTGTTTATAAAGCTATTATCCTCCCAACCCTGCTATACGCCTGCGAGACGTGGACTGTCTACAGATGTCAACCTTGACACTGAAATACAACACTGTCTGAGCTCTGCGAGTGCAGCATTTTTCCGAATGAAGCAGAGAGTGTTTGAGGACTGGGGCATCCGTAGGGAGACCAAGGTGCTTGTTTATAAAGCTACTGTACTCCCGATCCTGCTATACATCAGCAGACTGTCTACAGACGTCACACTCAATCCTGGAATGATTTCATCAGTGCTTCCTCCGGAAAATCCTGCAAATTCTTGGGAAGACAAGCAGACAAATGTCAGCGTGCTGGAAGAAGGCTGAAGGCCAAAACCAAGGTCACAACATCTGTTATAGAACTCCAATATGCCGATGACAATGTAGTCTGTGCACATTCAGAAGGCAACACCAAGGTCACAAGAATATTAACTTTAAAAACAAGTACCTTGCTATCGCTACGGATGGCAAGCTATTTAACCTCAGCAACCTGAAGGCCAAAATCAAGGTCACAACATCTGTTATAGAATCCAATATGCCGATGATAACGTAGTCTGTGCACATCAGAAGCCAGACAGACATGGACTGTCACAAGCATATTAGCTTTATAAACAAGTACCTTGCTATCCCTACGGATAGCAAGCTATTAAACCTCAGCAGGCTGAAGGCCATAATCAAGGTCACAACAACATCTGTTATAGTACTCCAATATGCCGATGATAAGGTAGTCTGTGCGCATTCAGAAGAGAACCTACAAGACACTCAAAACACCTTTGCAGAAGCATACGAGAAGCTCGGCCTCTCATTGAACATCAAGAAAACCAAAGTGCTCTGCCAGAAATACAGCTTAATGGGGTAACATTAGAAAATGTTGACCATTTCCGCTCCTTTGGCAGCCGCCTCTCCACAAAAGTCAACATTGACACTGAAAGACAACACTGCCTGAGCTCTGCGAGTGTAGCATTTTTCCGAATGGATCACAGAGTGTTTGAGGACCGGAACATCTGTAGGGAGACCAAGGTGCTTGTTTATAAAGCTATTGTCCTCCCAACCCTGCTTTACACCTGCGAAACATGGACTGTCTACAGACGTCAACACTGATACTGAAATACGACACCGCCTGAGTTCTGCGAGTGCAGCATTTTTCCAAATGAAGCAGAGTTTGAGGACCAGGACATCCGTAGAGAGACCAAGGTGCTTGTTTTTAAAGCTATTTTCCTTCCAACCCTGTTATATGCCTGTGAAACGTGGACTATCTACAGATGTCAACATTTGACACCGAAATACAACACCGCCTGAGCTCAGCGAGTGCAGCATTTTTCCGAATGGATCACAGAGTGTTTGAGGACCGGGACATCCGTAGGGATACCAAGGTGCTTGTTTATAAAGCTATTGTCCTCTCAACCCTGCTATATGCCTGCGAAACATGGACTATCTACAGATGTCAACATTTGACACCAAAATACAACACTGCCTGAGCTCTGCGAGTGCAGCATTTTTCCGAATGAAGCACAGAGTGTTTGAGGACCGGGACATCCGTAGGGAGACCAAGGTGCTTGTTTATAAAGCTATTGTCCTCCCAACCCTGCTATACGCCTGTGAAACATGGACTATCTACAGATGTCAACATTTGACACTGAAATACGACACTGCCTGAGCTCTGCGAGTTCAGCATTTTTCCGAATGAAGCAGAGAGTGTTTGAGGACCGAGACTTCCGTAGGAAAACCAATGTGCTTGTTTATAAAGCTATTGTCTTCCCAAACCTGCTATATGCATGCGAGACGTGGACTGTCTACAGACATCACATGCAACTCCTGGAACGATTCCATCAGCGCTGCCTCCGGAAAATCCTGCAAATCTCTTGGGAAGACAGGCGGACAAACGTAAGTGTGTTGGAAGAAGCAAAGACCACCAGCATTGAAGCGATGCTCCTACGCAATCCACTCCACTGGACTGAACGCTACATTGTCCGAACGCCCAAAGATCACCGTCTCCCAAAGCAGTTACTGTACTCCCAACTCAAGAAGGGAAAATATAACTTTGGTGGACAAGTAAAGAGATTGAAAGATGGACTCAAAGCCAACCTTAAAAGCTAGCAAGAGAGAACTGGGAAGCCCTGACCATTGAGCGCTCCAACTGGAGGTTAGATGTGACCAGCAGTGCTGCAGAATTCGAAGAGGGAATGTGCCAAGAGGAAGCTGTGTCGAGCCAACCCAGACAGAGACTCTCAAATCTCTTGGGAAGACAAGCGGACAAATGTCAGAGTGCTGGAAGAAGCAAAGACCACCAGCATTGAAGCGATGGTCCTCCGCCATCCACTCCGCTTGTGAATAATGGGTGCTGGTGCTCATCCAGGCTCTCTGCATTTGGTTCTGCAGCTGCCTTGGCTTTGGTGTGCCGGAATTGAAGGGATTCCTCGGAGGGTTGTTGTTTTCCAAATTCCAGCCCTCTCTGCTGTATCTCTATGTGGTTTTTTGTATTTTTCTTGCTAAGTAGCCAGCAATATTCGTCATCCTGGGGAAACTCATAAAACCTATTAGGAAATGGGCTATGCGCTTGCTCCATTTCCTCCGGTGAAGACCTCGGCTTCCAAGACTAATGCCAGGTGTTTGGCTAAAGAAAAGGAGACTAAAAGCATTTGAGAGGTCGAGGAAGTTCAGAGCAATGGTCCATCTACGAGGATTGAATGCCATCATAACCTCTCAACAGCTGGCAGTACTGGTATGAGGCAGGCACTGGCTTGTTCAGTAGACTCTCCTCTACAGTTCCATTTTGATAGGAAGCCTTAGCATAGAACGGTTGTGTTGTTAAAGTGCGAAGTATGGAACCCTGCGCAGACGGTCGGTCAATGTGACTTAAGCAACGTATGTGGCAGGTACTGCCTTGTTCAGTAGACTCTCCTCTACAGTTCCATTTTGATAGGAAGCCTTAGCATTGACTGGTTGTGTTGTCAAAGTGCGAAGTATGGAACCCTGAGCAGATGGTCGGTCAATGCGACTTAAGCAATATATGCGGCAGGTACTGGCTTGTTCAGTAGACTCTCCTCTACAGTTCCATTTTTGCCGGAAGCCCTAGCATTGAACGCTTGTGTTGTTAAAGTCAATGCGACTTAATGCAACTTAAGCAATGTATGTGGCAGGTACTGGATTGTTCAGTAGACTCTCCTCTACAGTTCCATCTTGGTAGGAAGCCTTAGCATTGAACGGTTGTGTTGTTAAAGTGTGAAATATGGAACCCTGCGCAGACAATTGGTCAATGCGACTTAAGCAACGTATGCGGCAGGTACTGGCTTATTCAGTAGACTCTCCTCTACAGTTCCATTTTGATAGGAAGCCTTAGCATTGAACGGTTGTGTTGTTAAAGTGCGAAGTATGGAACCCTGCGCAGACGGTCGGTCAATGCGACTTAAGCAATGTATGCGGCAGGTACTGGCTTGTTTAGTAGACTCTCCTCTACAGTTCCACTTAGGCAGGAAGCCTTAGCATTGAACGGTTGTGTTGTTAAAGTGCGAAGTATGGAACCCTGAGCAGATGGTCGGTCAATGTGACTTAAGCAACGTATACAGCAGGTACTGGCTTGTTCAGTAGACTCTCCTCTACAGTTCCATTTTGGCAGGAAGCCTTAGCATTGAACGCTTGTGTTGTTAAAGTGCGGAGTACGGAACCCTGCGCAGGTGGTCGGTCAATGTGACTTAAGCAACATATGCGGCAGGTACTGGCTTGTTCAGTAGACTCTCCTCTACAGTTCCACTTAGGCAGGAAGTCTCAGCATTGAACGGTTGTGTTGTTAAAGTGTGAAATATGGAAACCTGCGCAGACAGTCGGTCAATGCGACAAGCAACGTATACGGCACGTATTGGCTTATTCAGTAGACTCTCCTCTACAGTTCCAGTTTGGCAGGAAGTCTTAGCATTGAACGCTTGTGTTGTTAAAGTCAATGCGACTTAATGCAACTTAAGCAATGTATGGGGCAGGTACTGGCTTGTTCAGTAGACTCTCCTCTACAGTTCCACTTAGGCAGGAAGCCTTAGCATTGAACGGTTGTGTTGTTAAAGTGTGAAATATGGAACCCTGCGCAGAAAGTCGGTCAATGCGACTTAAGCAACATATGCGGCACGTATTGGCTTATTCGGTAGACTCTCCTCTACAGTTCCATTTTGGCGGGAAGTCTTAGCATTGAAAGGTTGTGTTGTTAAAGTGCGAAGTATGGAACCCTGCACAGACAGTCAGTCAATGCAACTCAAACAGCGTGTGTGGCAGCTACTGCCTTGTTCAGTAGACTCTCCTCTACAGTTCCATTTTGGCAGGAAGCCTTAGCATTGAATGGTTGTGTTGTTAAAGTGCGAAGTATGGAACCCTGCGCAGACGGTCGGTCAATGCGACTTAAGCAACGTATGCGGCAGGTACTGGCTTGTTCAGTAGCCTCTCCTCTACAGTTCCATTTTTATAGGAAGCCTTAGCATTGACCGGTTGTGTTGTCAAAGTGCGAAGTATGGAACCCTGAGCAGATGGTCGGTCAATGCGACTTAAGCAATATATGCGGCAGGTACTGGCTTGTTCAGTAGGCTCTCCTCTACAGTTCCACTTAGGCAGGAAGCCTTAGCATTGAACGGTTGTGTTGTCAAAGTGCGAAGTATGGAACCCTGCACAGACGGTCGGTCTATGCAACTTAAGAAACGTATGCGGAAGGTACTGGCTTGTTCAGTAGACTCTCCTCTACAGTTCCATTTTTGCGGGAAGCCTTAGCATTGAATCTCATTGTTTGCAAGATGTTCTCTCTAGAAACTCTCTACATCGTTCAGCATGACTGTGTGGTCAGCTTCTCCTGGGGGACCTAGAAATCCCTATAGAAAACACACGAGGGTTGAATGAAAAGTAATGCCTCCACCTTTGTAACTCCTCAACAGACGGCAGTACTGGTATGCGGCAGGTACTGGCTTGTTCAGTAGACTCTCCTCTACAGTTCCATCTTGGTAGGAAGCCTTAGCATTGAACGCTTGTGTTGTTAAAGTGTGGAGTATGGAACTCTGCGCAGGCGGTCGGGCAATGCGACTTAAGCAACGTATGCGACAGGTACTGGCTTGTTCAGTAGACTCTCCTCTACAGTTCCATCTTGGTAGGAAGCCTTAGCATTGAACGCTTGTGTTGTTAAAGTGCGGAGTATGGAACTCTGCGCAGGCGGTCGGGCAATGCGACTTAAGCAACGTATGCGACAGGTACTGGCTTGTTCAGTAGACTCTCCTCTACAGTTCCATCTTGGTAGGAAGCCTTAGCATTGAACGCTTGTGTTGTTAAAGTGCGGAGTATGGAACTCTGCGCAGGCGGTCGGTCAATGCGACTTAAGCAATGTATGTGGAAAAAAGGGAGAAGGAAGGAAAGACACAAGGGAAGGAAAGAAGGAGAAAGAGGTAGAGAGGGAAGGAAGGACAAAAGGGTGGAATGGGAGGCGGGAGGGAAAAAGAGGAAGGGAAGGAGGAAGGAAGGAAAGAGAGGAAGGAAGGAAGAATGAAGGGATGGAAGGGAAGGAGAAAGGAAAGGGAGAAGGAGGGAAGGATAGGATGGTGAGAAACCTTTGGCTGCAGCATCACATTGTTGACTCATATTCGGTTTGTAGTCTGCGAAGACTCTTTCAAGCCAGGTGCCTATCGCATAATAAAACATGATTTTCTGTTCGTCGTGGGAGTTCTGTGTGCCATATTTGGTTCAATTCCATCATTGGTGGAGTTCAGAATGCTCTTGGATTGTAGGTGAACTAAACATCCCAGTAACTACAACTCGCATATGTCAAGGTCTATTTTCCCCCAAGAGCACCCCTGGGCAAAATCAACTCTACTGCAAAGGCTTACTTTGCGTAATGGTTGAGCCGCCCCTGCCGTAGACACCTCCAGAGTCATGTGGCCAGCATGACTGCATGGACTGCATTGAGTGCAAGTGTCGTTACCTTCCTGCCAGAGCAGTACCTATTTATCTACTCACACTTGCATGTTTTTGAACTGCTAGGTTGGCAGAAGCTGGGCCTAACAGCGGGAGCTCACCCTGCTCCCTGGATTTGAACCTGCGACCTTTCAGTCAGCAAGTTCAACAGCTCAGTGGTTTGACCCATTGTGCAACCGATGAGTAACACTAAAGAACTAAACACTAATGAGAACTAAAGAGAAATGCTAAAGAGCAACACTTAAAAAACAACAACAGGGGAATTCCAGACAAGAATAATCAGGGCCAGTTAATACCTCCCAACAAAGGACCTTCCCAGGCAGCAACGAGCCCGGCTTTGAAGCTGGAAGGCCATTGAATGCTAATTAGTTGATGCCACTTAAAAAACAACAACAGGGGAATTCCAGACAAGAATAATCAGGGCCAGCTAACACCTCCCAACAAAGGACCCTCCCAGGCAGCAACGAGCCAGGCTTTGAAGCTGGAAGGCCATTAAATGCTAATCAGTTGATGCCACTTAAAAAACCCCAGGGGAATTCCAGACAAGAATAATCAGGGCCAGCTAACACCTCCCAACAAAGGACCCTCCCAGGCAGCAACGAGCCAGGCTTTGAAGCTGGAAGGCCATTGAATGCTAATCGGTTGATGCCCTGTAAACTGCCTTAAGTCGCCTGCGGGCTGAGAAAGGCGGTATGCAAATACAGTAATACAGTAAATAAATAAATACAGTAAATAAACAATCAAGGTGGCTAATCGCAATATTCGCACTTGCCTCAAGCAGACAAGAGTTCTGGACTTCCCACAGATATGGCCTGCATCAAGAGGAGCATAGTGTCTAGATCTAGGGAAGTCATGCTCCCCATGCTCTATTCTGCTTTGGTTAGACCACATCTGGAATATTGTGTCCAATTCTGGGCACCACAATTCAAGAGAGATGTTGACAAGCTGGAATGTGTCCAGAGGAGGGCGACTAAAATGATCAAGGGTCTGGAGAACAAGCCCTATGAGGAGCGGCTTAAGGAGCTGGGCATGTTTAGCCTGAAGAAGAGAAGGCTGAGAGGAGATATGATAGCCATGTCTAAATATGTGAGAGGAAGCCACAGGGAGGAGGGAGCAAGCTTGTTTACTGCTTCCTTGGAGACTAGGACGCGGAACAATGGCTTCAAACTACAAGAGAGGAGATTCCATCTGAACACGAGGAAGAACTTCCTGACTGTGAGAGCCGTTCAGCAGAGGAACTCACTGCCCCGGAGTGTGGTGGAGGCTCCTTCTTTGGAAGTTTTTAAACAGAGGCTGGATGGCCATCTGTCAGGGGTGATTTGAATGCAATATTCCTGCTTCTTGGCAGAATGGGGTTGGACTGGATGGCCCTTGAGGTCTCTTCCAACTCTTTGATTCTATGATTCTATGAGGCTTTGTAGCTGCAAGGCCATGTTGTTGTTGTTCATTCGTTCAGTCGTCTTCGACTCTTCGTGACCTCATGGACCAGCCCACGCCAGAGCTCCCTGTCGGCCGTCACCACCCCCAGCTCCTTCAAGGTCAGTCCAGTCACTTCAAGGATGCCATCCATCCATCTTGCCCTTGGTCGGCCCCTCTTCCTTTTGCCTTCCACTTTCCGCAGCATAATTGCCTTCTCTAGGCTTTCCTGTCTTCTCGTGATGTGGCCAAAGTACTTCATGAAGGTGGCCAATTGCAATATTTACACTTGCATCCAACAGACAAGAGTTCTTTCTCCCACCCTGGACACTCCACTCCACTTGTCGAGTTTCCAACAGACCTCACAACCTCTGAGGATGCTTGACATAGATGTGGGCGAAATGTCAGGAGAGAATGCTTCTGGAACTTGGCCAGACAGCTTGGAAAACTCACAGCAGCAACCAAGAAAAGGGACAGTTGGCTTTCCCTATCATTGAATGTGTGAAATATGTATTCGAATTTTGGCAGAAGAGTGTTGACTCGTGGGTTGTTGTAGTTTTTTCCGGGCTATATGGCCATGTTCTGGAGGCAATTTTTCTCCTGACGTTTCGCCTGCATCTGTGGCAAGCATCCTCAGAGGTAATGAGGTCTGTTGGAACTAGGAAAAATGGGTTTATATATCTGTGGAATGACCAGGGTGAGACAAAGGACTTTTGTTTGCTGGGGCTAGCTGTGAATGTTTCAGCTGATCACCTTGATTTGCATTCAATGGCTTGGAAGTGCCTGGGGGGAATCTTGTGTTGAGAGTGATTTCATGTGCCTGTTTGTTTCCCCTCTGTTGTTTTGCTGCTGTAATTTTTGAGTTGTTGACTCGTTCTATTTTCTCCTCTCGTCCTAGGAACCCACATGCCGGGCTCTGGTGACCCTCCGAGTTGACCCTCAGGGCTTTTTCCTGTACTGGACCGGTCCCAGTATGGTAAGTCAAACTGCAGTCAGACTCTCTCTTTCTCTCTTTCTCTCTCCCATCCCTTTCCCAACTGTGTTTATTTATATACATATTTAGAATAAAGTGGGCTGCTTATCTTTCGCAAGGGATGACCAAGCCCGGAAAAGCCTCGGGTGCGTTGCAACCTCTCCATTATCTCAGCGGCCAGTGGCACGTTCGTTCGTGCGTATATGGTGCAAAGACACTTCCATTCCCTTGCAAAGTTGGACAGACAAAGCGTTTGCTTTGCTGGGACATGCCTTTTAGGCTTGCAAAGTCTTCTCTTGCTTCTCCCGCCCGCCCGCCCTCGGGGAAATAAGCGATACACAGCAGGCCTGGGTGGTTCGTTCCCCGCTCTTGTCAATGCCTTGAGTCGCGGAGCTGGTTTGGCAAGAATTCTGGGGCCGGAGCCAAAGGGAGCTGGGAAGGAGAAGGGCGGGCGCAACGAGAGGCCGGTCATGGCTTAGCAAAATAAAAACAAAGAGCTCGAGATAAACACAGCCTTTTCCATCTTCTCAGGGCCAAAGAGGTTTCCCTTCATAGAATCCTAGAGGCGGAAGAGACCTCATGGTGGTGAAAATTTCAGAACTCTAACAAAACTCTCAAAATTTCATTCTAAATGGTAGTTCCTAATTGGTTATGTCGTAAAAATTGCCAATAACAAAATAATAAAATTTTGAAAGTTTTGTTAGAGTTCTGAAATTTTCACCACCAGAACTTTAGAAACACTTTAGAAGCAAAAACAGCTTTAGCAACACTTTAGAAGCAAAGCACCACCGCCTCCTAGTTTTGTACCTACTTTATTATTATTATTATTTGTTAGAGTTCTGAAATTTTTACCACCAGAACTTTAGAAATACTTTAGAAGCAAAGAACCAACTTTAGCAACACTTTAGAAGCACCACTGCCTCCTACTTTTGTACCTACTTTATTATTATTATTAATTGTTAGAGTTCTAGAATTTTCACCACCAGAACTTTAGAAACACTACAGAAGCAAAAAACCAGCTTTAGCAACACTTTAGAAGCAAAGCACCACCGCCTCCTAGTTTTGTACCTACTTTATTATTATTATTATTATTTGTTAGAGTTCTGAAATTTTCACCACCAGAACTTTAGAAACACTCTTGAAGCAAAAAAACCAGCTTTAGCAACACTTTAGAAGCAAAGCATCACCGCCTCCTAGTTTTGTACCCACTTTATTATTATTATTATTTGTTAGAGTTCTGAAATTTTCACCACCAGAACTTTAGAAACACTTTAGAAGCAAAAAAACCAGCTTTAGCAACACTTTAGAAGCAAAGCACAACCGCCCCCTAGTTTTGTACCTACTTTATTATTATTATTATTTGTTAGAGTTCTGAAATTTTCACCATCAGAACTTTAGAAACACTTTAGAAGCAAAGCACAACCGCCTCCTAGTTTTGTACCTACTTTATTATTATTATTATTATTATTTGTTAGAGTTCTGAAATTTTCACCACCAGAACTTTAGAAACACTTTAGAAGCAAAGCACCACCGCCTCCTAGTTTTGTACCTACTTTATTATTATTATTATTATTATTATTATTATTATTTGTTAGAGTTCTGAAATTTTCACCACCAGAACTTTAGAAACACTTTAGAAGCAAAAAAAAAAAACCAGCTTTAGCAACACTTTAGAAGCAAAGCACCACAGCCTTCTAGTTTTGTACCTACTTTATTATTATTATTATTATTTGTTAGAGTTCTGAAATTTTCACCACCAGAACTTTAGAAACACTTTAGAAGCAAAGCAGCACCACCTCCTAGTTTTATACCTACATTATTATTAAAATTATTATTATTATTATTATTTGTTAGAGTTCTGAAATTTTCACCACCAGAACTTTAGAAACACTTTAGAAGCAAAGCACCACCGCCTCCTAGTTTTGTATCTACTTTATTATTATTATTATTTGTTAGAGTTCTAAAATTTTCACCACCAGAACTTTAGAAACACTTTAGAAGCAAAGCACCACCGCCTCCTAGTTTTGTATCTACTTTATTATTAATATTAATATTATTATTATTATTTGTTAGAGTTCTGAAATTTTCACCACCAGAACTTTAGCAACACTTTAGAAGCAAAAAACAGCTTTAGCAACACTTTAGAAGCAAAGCACCACCGCCTCCTAGTTTTATACCCACTTTATTATTGTTGATTATTATTATTATTATTATTATTATTATTATTATTATTATTTAGAACCATTTAGAACTTAGAACAGTGTTTCTCAACCTGGGGGTCGGGACCCCTGAGGGGGTCGCAAGGGGGTATCAGAGGGGTCACCAAAGACCATAAAAAAACACAATATTTTTTGTTGGTCATGGGGGTTCTATGTGGGAAGTTTGGCCAAATTCTATCGTTGACGGAATTCAGAATGCTCTTTCACTGTAAGTGAACTATAAATCCCAGCAACAACCAACTCCCAAATGTCAAGGTCTATTTTCCCCAAACTCAACCAGTGTTCACATTTGGGCATACTGAGTATCCATGCCAAGTTTGATCCAGATCCATCATTGTTTGAGTCCACAGTGCTATCTGGATGCAGATGAACTACAACTCCAAAACTCAAGGTCAATGCCTACCAAACACTTCCAGTATTTTTTCTTGGTCATGTGCGCCAAGTTTCGTTCAGTTCTATCGTTGGTGGGGTTCAGAATGCTCATTGATTGTAGGTGAACTATAAATCCCAGGAACTACAACTCCCAAATGACAAAATCAATTCTCCCTCCAACCCCACCAGTATTGAAATTTGGCATATTGAGTAAGGTAAGGTAAAAGTTTAAGTCCAGTTGTGTCCAAGACTGGGGGTTGGTGCTCATTTTTTAGGCCAAAGAGCTGGTGTTGTCTGTAGACACCTCCAAGGCCGACATGACTGCATGGAGCTCTGTTATTGGGTATTGGTCCAGTGAATGAAAATACATCCTGCATTTCAGATATCTTCATTATGATTCATAACAGTAACACAATTACCGTTAGGTAGTAGCAATGATAATAATTTTATGGTTGGGGGTCACCACAACATGAGGTGTCGCGGCATTAGGAAGGTCGAGAACCACTGACTTAGAACCATAGATTGCTCATGACTACTCTTCAGCAGTGGAAGTGCTTTGATTGTGTGTTCCTGCTGGGCAAAATGGAGTTGGATTGGACGGCCCTTGTGATTTCGAGAGTTCTGGGAGTTGTAGTGCAATAGGCAACTCTTCCCAGCTCTGGCAAGGCCTTCGAGCATGCACATAGTATGCACATAGCTGTTTCTATGCTCGTTTTGTCACGTTCTAGGTGGCATTATAGTCCACTTGGTCTGTCTCTTGCAGTAGTGGAATGTTATGTATTTTCCTCGCGTGTTATGTGTGCAAGAACGACAGTGCTCCACCTTTCAAGGATGTGTTGTTTGCCGAGGAGTTCTAAGAACTGAAGCAAACGCCTCCCCCATTCGTTGGCCATCCTCTCCGTTGTGTTTCTTCCTTCTCGTCTCCACCTCCGCGTCCAAAACTGCAATTTCCTTTTTGGTTTGCAGGGAAATCCCATCTCTCCCCTTTTGCTACCACACAATTTCCATGTGGTTAAGTGTCTTTTGCATTTGGCCCACATCCAGAGCAAAACAGTTAGCTTAAGTGGCTCAGTTGTATATACAGCTCAAGCTGCTCCTCTTTCCCCGTTCCTTCCTAAATCGCTGAAGAGAACGAAGGGGAAAAGAGTTGAGTCTGGACAGAATTTCAGGAAAGGCAGGTAAGGTCGTGGTAGCAAAGTTGAGCAGTCTGGATGGCCAGTGTTTCTCAACCTGGGGGTCGAGACCCCTGTGGGGGTCGTGCGGGGGTGTCAGGGGTCGCCAAAGACCATCAGTATTTTCTGTTCGTCATGGGGGTCTCTGTGTGGGAAGTTTGGCCCAATTCTATCGTTGGTGGGGTTCAGAATGCTCTTGGATTGTACGCGAACTATACATCCCAGCAACTACAACTCCCAAATGTCAAGATTCTATTTTCCCCAAACTCCACCAGTGTTCACATTTCGGCATATTGAGTATTAGTGTAGAGTTTGGTCCAGATCAATCATTGTTTGAGTCCACAGTGCTCTCTGGATGTAGGTGAACTACAACTCCAAAAGTCAAGGTCAATGGCCACCAAACCCTTCCAGTATTTTCGGTTGGTCATGGGAGAACTGTGTGCCAAATTTGTTTCAATTCTATCGTTGGTGGGGTTCAGAATGCTCTTTGATTGTAGGCGAACTATACATCCCAGCAACTACAACTCTCAAATGTCAAGGTCTATTGTTCCCAACCTCCACCAGTCTTCACATTTGCGCATTTATTTATTTATTTATTTACTTTGCTTCTATACCGCTGTATCTCAAGCCCGAAGGCAACTCACAGCGGTTCACAAACAGTAAAAACAGTAGAAACAGCCGTGGTTCCATACAACATATAACAATTGACTTAACACATTATCCATAAATTACCAATAAGCCATTACAATGCACAATTATTACAAAAAACAACCGTACCCAATCTTCTCATCATCCAAGCGTAGTCCAGGTTCCTCGTCCATTGTTCCGTTCCTATGTTCCATTACCAGATTGCACTAAATTACTCAAACGTCTGCACAAACATCCAGGTCTTCACCTTTTTGCGGAATACCATTAGAGATGGTGCTAGTCTAATGTCCGTAGGAAGGGCGTTCCACAGCCGAGGAGCCACCACCGAGAAGGCCCTATCTCTCGTCCCCGCCAGCCGAGCTTGAGAAGCAGGCGGGATCGAGAGCAGGGTCTCCCTGGAAGATCTCAAAGTCCTGGTGGGTTCATAGGCAGAGATGCGGTCAGATAGGTAGCTTATTGAGTATTCGTGCCAAGCTTAGTCCAGATCCATTTTTGTTTGAGTCCACAGTTCTCTCTGGATGTAGGTAAACTACAACTCCCATACTCAAGGTCAATGCCCATCAATGCCCATGTTGGTCATGGGAGTCCTATGTGCCATGTTTGGTTCAATTCCATCATTGGCGGAGTTCAGCATACTCTTTGATTGTAGGTAAACTATAAATCCCAGCAACTACAACTCCCAAATGACAAAATCATTGTTTTTTTTAGTGACGATCATTCCTTGGGTTAGTAGGTGTCTTGTGGCCAAAATTGGCGGCAATTCGCCCAGTGGTTTTTTGAGTTATGTTACTCCCCCAAACGAACATTACATTTTTATTTACATAGATTGTTATTGTTGTATTATATATTGTTATGGTTGTATAACATTGCATTATTATTATATATTGTTACATATTTTCACTTTTATTATGTGTCTAGATTGATAGGTACACAACTTGTTGTGTGCTTTCAAGTTGTTTCCACCCTATTGTGTGCGCATACACCATTTAAAACCGTCCTAGCCATCTGCATCAAATCTAATTGGCCTGGTCATCTTCCCCATTGCCACTTCATTGCCCTGTCCCGAAAGCTTGGTCCCACAGCCAAGTTTTGACCATCCTTCTAAAGGACAGGAGGGGGCCGACCTGATCTCACCAGGAAGTGAGTTCCATAGCCGGGGAGCCATCACCGAGAAGGCCCTGTCTCTCGTCCCTACCAATGATGCCTGTGACAATGGCGGGACAGAAAGCAGGGCCTCCCCGGGTGGTCACCTCTCAGCTCCAGGGTTTCCTGGATGACATCAATTACCTGGACCAGTCACAGTCTAGCTTTAGGCCTGGTCACAGTACCAAGACGGCTTTGGTCGCCTTGGTGGATGACCTCCGCAGGGAGCTTGACAGGGGGAGTGTGACCTTGTTGGTTCTCTTGGACATCTCAGCGGCTTTCGATACCATCGATCATGGTATCCTTCTGGAACGACTCTCTGGGATGGGTCTTGGAGGCATGGTTTTGTCATGGCTCCGATCTTTCCTGGAGGGCCGCTCCCAGATGGTAAAGCTGGGAGACTCCTGCTCGGACCCCTGGCCTTTGACCTGTGGGGTCCTGCAAGGTTCCATTCTGTCTCCCATGCTTTTTAACATCTACATGAAACTGTTGGGAGAGGTCATCTGGAGTTTTGGAGTTGGGTGCCATCTCTACGCAGATGACACGCAACTCTACTACTCTTTTCCACCTAATTCCAAGGAAGCTCTTTGGGTACTGGACAAGAGCCTGGCTGCTGTGACTGTTTGGATGAGGAGGAACAAGCTGAGGATCAATCCCGGCAAGACAGAGGTCCTCCTGGTAGATCGCAAACCAGATTGGGGTATAGGGTGGCAACCTGTGTTGGACAGGGTTACACTCCCCCTGAAGTCACAGGTCTGCAGTTTGGGTGTCCTCCTAGACTTATCACTCGCGCTTGAAGCTCAGGTGTCGCCGGTGACCAGGAGGGCCTTTGCACAATTAAGACTCGTGTGCCAACTACTACTGTACCTCGTGAAGGCAGATCTGGCCAGGGTGGTCCATGCCTTGGACTATTTGAAGCTTCCAAGCTCTCTGCGGAGACCATCCACTAAGGCGACCAAGGCTGTCTCAGTTCCATGTCCCGGTCTGAAACCTGACTGCGACGGATCCAGATAATCAGTTTCATCCAAGAATCCCTGGATCTGCGAGGCAACCACACATTTC
Source organism: Anolis sagrei (assembly GCF_037176765.1). Lineage (NCBI taxonomy): Eukaryota > Metazoa > Chordata > Lepidosauria > Squamata > Anolidae > Anolis > Anolis sagrei. Next base: position 16,288,233 of record NC_090032.1, read on the forward strand.
AAGGCTTTGCCCAAAAAGGGGAGATTGGAAACTGGCCAAAAGTTGTTCAAATCAGTGGGATCCAGTGATGGTTTTTTCAACAGCGGTTTTATCACAGCTTGTTTTAAGCTGGCTGGAATTTTACCTTCCTGAAGGGAGGCATTCACCACCACCTTGACCCACTCTGCCAAACCCCCTCTGGCTTCCTTTATCAACCGGGATGGGCAGGGGTCCAGGATGCATGTGGTCGCCCTCCCTTCTCCAAGAATCTTGTCAACGTTCTCGGGTTGCACAAATTGAAATGAATCCATTAAAACCGGTTCAACAAACCTCTGACCCTTCAAAATAGCTCAGCTGGATGATTCCTCGCAGACGCAATGTTGGCCGCAATGTGAGATTTATTTGCAGCCTTTACTGCCCCGGAATCATAGAATCATAGAATCAAAGAGTTGGAAGAGACCTCATAGGACATCCAGTCCAACCTCCTGCCAAGTAGCAGGAATAGCATTCAAATCACCCCTGACAGATGGCCATCCAGCCTCTATTTAAAAGCTTTCCAAGAAGGAGCCTCCACCACACTCCAGGGCAGAGAGTTCCACTGCTGAACGGCTCTCACAGTCGGGAAGCTCTTCCTCATGTTTATGCCCGTGTTCGGTCTGACTCGCTGCGAGATGATTGCCACACGCCCTCTAGACTCTTCTTTGTTCACTTCATCTGTACCAGAGCATCAACAGAATCACCTACATCGGTGGCGGGAAGTTCTCCAAGAGCCGTCAGGAATCCTTCTGGATCCATAAGCCTCCTGGGGCGGACCATCTATATTGCATTCAAAGCACCCCCAACAGATAGCCATCCAGCCTCTGTTTAAAAGCTTCCAAACAAGGAGCCACCACCACACTCTGGGGCAGAGAGTTCCACTGCTGAACGGCTCTCACAGTCAGGAAGTTCTCCTAATGTTCAGATGGAATCTCCTTTCTTGTAGTTTGAAGCCTTGGTTCCATTGCGTCCTGGTCTCCAAGTTTGCTCCCTCCTCCCTGCGACTTACTCTCACATATTTATACATGGTTATCATGTCTCCTGTCAGCCTTCTCTTCTTCAGGCTAAACATGCCCAGCTCTTTAAGCCGCTCCTCATAGGGCTTGTTCTCCAGACCCTTGATCATTTTAGTCGCCCTCCTCTGGATGCATTCCAGCTTGTCACTATCTCTCTTCAATTGTGGTGCCCTGAATTAGTTCCATTAGGTGTGAATGCGGTGTTTCAGTTTTAGATCAATTACTTATCATCCTATTAATTTGGCAAATGCTAATCCTAGATTATGAATCTGACTCTGGCTCTGGTTAAGATGGACCACAGTTTAGGTTTGGAATTGTATGTGGGCCTCCAATGCTTTACTCTGAGTCCCCAGTCCTTTGTTATGATTACGCAATTCTGTCAGATGTTGTAGTAGAGGAGTAGTAGAAAAGTCTGAAGTGCTAGCAATGTCTTTCCGTTGCTGTTTTGAAAGGGCATTTCAAGAAAGAGGTCTAAAAGCCCCTTCTGTGTCAATGCCTGCCTTGAGTGTATAACGTTTTTGCACTGGGAATAAGCCATGAGCCATCAGCGGTAATTAAACAACAACAACACAAAAACCATATGAGAAAATGGAAATGTACAGCCATTACAGGCAGATGTAACGTTATGGCTTTTGTGTTGGAAGGAGGAAGTCGTGTTAATGGATGGCCTTGAGTGAAATATAATAGATAGAAAGGTGTGCTGTTGTTTGTCATGTTTTCCTCTTTAATTATGCCATAATGGAAATATGGCATAATTAACCTATATAACCTCAGCAGACTGAAAGCCAAAACCAAGATCACAACATGTTATAGAACTCCAGTATGCTGATGATAACGTAGTCTGTGCACATTCAGAAGAAGACCAGTCTCAGACAGCAATGGCTCCCAAAGTGATCCATTCAAAGTGAAATCAGGTGCCAAACAGGGATGTGTTGTTGTCCCAAACTTATTTCCCATTTTCATTGCTATGATACTTCATCTTGTTGATGGGAAGCATCCCACCGGAGTGGAAATCGGACTCTGTCCCTTGTGGGGGATAGGTGGACAAGCTGGAACCCAAGCACTTCAGCTGTCCGTGGCTGCCTCCACCCGAAACTCCCCATTAATTTTGTTGTGACATGCTTACTCTCCTGGAGGGGTGCCTGTTTGGCCGCCCTGTGTGCCTGTATTCCTCCATCCAAGGGTTCATTCTGCTTGGGCAGGAGTTGGGTCTTTGTGCCAGTGCAGGACTTGGGTCCTTCTGCCAGGGCAGGAGTTGGTTTCCTCTGCTAGTGCAGGACTTGGTTAATGGAGGGGTGGAGGTTGGAACGCTGGCCATTGTTGGCCAGCCAGCCTAAGAGGCACCCCACCCCATGGCCCTGGGGTTCCTTCTGCTGGGGAAGGACTTCTACCTGCTACTAAGGTGGCTGTCCAGGTCCTGAACCGGTGCTTGGCCGCTGTGACGGTCTGGATGAGGGCGAACAAATTGAAACTGAATCCAGACAAGACAGAGGTCCTCCTGGTCAGTCACAAGGCCGAACAGGGCATCAGGTTACAGCCTGTGTTGGATGGGGTCGCACTCCCCCTGAAGACGCAGGTTCGCAGCTTGGGTGTGATCCTGGATTCACCGCTGAGCCTGGAACCCCAGGTTTCGGCGGTGACCAGGGGAGCATTTGCACAGCTAAAGCTTGTGCGCCAGCTGCGCCCATACCTTGGGAAGTCTGACTTGGCCACAGTAGTCCACGCTCTGGTTACATCCCGCCTAGATTACTGCAACTCTCTCTACGTGGGGTTGCCTTTGAAGATGGCTCGGAAGCTTCAATTAGTCCAACGCTCGGCAGCCATGATGTTAACAGGAGCGGAGCGCAGGGAGCATACAACCCCCCTGTTGCGCCAACTCCACTGGCTACCGATTTGCTACCGAGCTCAATTCAAAGTGCTGGCGTTAGCCTTTAAAGCCCTAAACGGTTCCAGCCCAAGCTACCTATCCAACCGCATCTCTGCCTATGAACCCACCAGGACTTTGAGATCTTCCAGGGAGGCCCTACTCTCGATCCCGCCTGCTTCAAAAGCACGGCTGGCGGGGACAAGAGATAGGCCCTTCTCGGTGGTGGCTCCTTGGCTGTGGAACGCCCTTCCTACCGACATTAGACTAGCACCATCTCTAATGGTATTCCGCAAAAAAGTGAAGACCTGGCTATTCGAGCAGGCGTTCGAATAATGAGTGCAATGATTGGTTAATGAACACTGGAATGGATCATTGGATGACGAATCTGGATCATGTTTTTGATGATGAGACGATAGTGAATGGCTATTGTAGTAATTGTTAATTGTTTATTGTTTATTAATTGTGCAACTGCATTAAGTTGATAACTACTTTTATGCTGTAACATTGAATTCTGCTGTGAGTCGCCTTCGGGCTGAGAACAGCGGTATATAAGCAAGGTAAATAAATAAATAATAAATAAATAAGGACTTGGCTCCTTCTGCTAAGGCAGGACTTGGTTGGGACGGGGCGAAGATGATGTCCACATGCACATTCTTTCCTGGAGGGGTGCCTGTTTGGCTGCCCTGTGTAGGTCTGCAATTCAGCACCCCCCCCCCCCCCGGCCTTTCTGGGTGTTCCCCTCTTCCGCCTTGTCTATTTATTTAGTTGCAGCATCCTTCCTCTCCTGGAGGGGTACCTGTTTGGCTGCTCTGTGTAGACCTTTATTCCTCCACCTGGGGATTCATTCTTCTTGGGCAGGACTTGGTTACTGGAGGGGCAGGGTGGAATGCTGGCTTTTTCATATTCCATGAGGTCACTTTAAATGTATAGAGCAGTGTTTCTCAACCTGGGGGTCAGGACCCCTGAGGGTGTTGCGAGGGGGTGTCAGAGGGGTCACCAAAGACCATAAGAAAACACAGTATTTTATGATAGTCATGGGGATTCCATGTGGGAAGTTTGAGCCAATTCTATTGTTGATGGAGTTCAGAATGTTCTTTGATTGTAATGAACTATAAATCCCAGCAACTACAACTCCCAAATGTCAAGATCTATTTTCCCCGGACTCCACCAGTGTTCACATTTGGGCATATTGAGTATTCATGCCAAGTTTGGTCCAGATCCACCATTGCATGAGTCCACAGTGCTCTCTGGATATAGATGAACTACAACTCCCAAACTCAAGGTCAATGCCCATCAAACCCTTCCAATGTTTTCCATTGGTCATGGGAGCCAAGTTTGGTTCAAATCCATCGCTGGTGGAGTTCGGAATGCTCTTTGATTATAAGTGAACTATAAATCCCAGCAACTACAACTCCCAAATTACAAAATCAATCCTCGCCCAACCCCACTAGCATTCACATTTGGGTGTATTGGGTATTTGTGCCCAGTTTGGTCCAGTGAATGAAAATGCATCCTGCATATCAGATATTTACATCATGATTTATAACAGTAGTAAAATGACTGTTGTGAAGTAGCAATGAAAACAATATTATGGTTGGGGGTCACCACAACATGGGGGACTGTATTAAGGGGTCACGGCATTAGGAGGGTTGAGAACCACTGGTATAGAGGCATGCATTCCCTGCATTTTCTGAATTGTTAGCTCATTTGTTGCTTTGTTCCATCTTGCAGAAAAGTTTTTGGGTTTTTTTTGTTTGTTTGTTTGTTTTGCTTTTCAATGCTGCGTAATTCTGTATTCTCCCAGAGAAAGGAATAATTTCTTCAAGGAATATTTTCTGCAAGGGAAATGGTTCTTATGTATGTATGTATGTATGTATTTATTTATTTATTTATTTACAGCTTTTATATTCCGCCCTTCTCACCCCGCAGGGGACTCAGGGCGGATTATAGTGTACACATATATGGCAAACATTCAATGCAATTTTTGACATACAAACATATACAGACATACACAGAGGCTATTTAACTTTTTCTGGCCGCCAGGGGAGCTGTCGCTTTCATCGTCCATCTGCGACGCTGATGAAGCACTTCCGCATTCCCCGCATGCTTCCCTGCTGGAATGTTTTGCTGGAGTCTTCTTTATGGCCTCATAAATCAGTTAATTTAGCCTCCCCACACTTTAAGGTCATACCTTATTTTCCTACTTGACAGATGCAACTGTCTTTCGGGTTGCAAAGGTCGACAACAGGCAACACATAATTGGTTGGAAACCCACTCCAACCCGGGCTGGTTTTGAACTCATGACCTTTTTGGTCGGAGTGATCTTAATGCAGCTGACAATCAGCCAGCTGTGCCACAATCCCGGTGCTTTCTATGAGCTTTCTGGAATGTTATTTAGTGTAGTCCAAGCCGTAGAAATTGCAATCTTTTATCGAGGTCAGACCACATTCTCCTGGGCATTCCTTTTGCTAGGATAGCACTTGGTTCTTCCTGCTGGGGCAGCCAGCCAAAGAGTGACCCCACCCCATAGTCATGGGGATTCCTTCGTTTGGAGCAGGACTTGGTCACTGAGGGTCGGGGTGAAGATGACATGCACATCCTTCCTCTCCTGGAGGGATGCCTGTTTGGCTGCTCTGTGTAGGCCTGCATTCCTCTACCCGGGGCATCCTTCTGCTGAGGCAGGACTTGGTTAATGGAGGGGTGGGGTTTGTACGCTTAATGCGCAGGTGTTGGCGGTGGCCGGGAGGGTCTTTGCATAATCATGGTAAGCTATTTTACCTCAGCAGACTGAAAGCCAAAACCAAGGTCACAACATCTGTTATAGAACTCCAATATACTGATGATAACACAGTCTTTGCAAATTCAGAAGAAAACCAGCCTTAGACAACAATGGCTCTCAAAGTGACTCATTTGAGGTGAAATCTGGTGCTAAACTAGGAATGTGTTATTGCCCCAACCTTATTTTCCATCTTCATCGCTATGATACTTCATCTTGTTGGTGGGAAGCTTCCCACCAGAGTGGAAATCATGGTAAGCTATATAACCTCAGCAGACTGAAAGCCAAAACCAAGGTCACAACATCTGTTATAGAACTCCAATATGCTGATGATAACGTCATCCGTGCACATTCAGAAGAAGACCTACAAGCCACTCTAAACACCTTTAAAGAAACATATGAGAAGCTCGGTCTCTCATTGAACTTTGAGAAAACCCAATTGCTCTTCCAGCAGTCACCAGCCAGTCCCTCTTCAATGCCAGAAATACAGCTTAATTATGTAACGTTAGTAAGCGTTGACCATTGGTAACCACCTCTCCAGAAAAGTCAGCATTGACACTGAAATACAACACCGCCTGAGCTCTGCGAGTGCAGCATTTTTCTGAATAAAGCAGAGAGTGTTTGAGGACAATAGCTTGTTTATAAAACTATTGTCCTCCCAACCGTGTTATACGCCTGCAAAATGTGAACTGTCTATGGACGTCACATGCAACTCCTGGAACGATTCCATCAGCGTTGCCTCCAAAAATCTTGCAAATAACTTGGGAGGACAGGCAGATAAATGTCAGCATGCTGGAAGAAGAAGCAAGGACTACCAGCATTGAAGCGATTCTCCTACGCCATCAACTCCACTGGACTGACTGCCATGTTGTCCAAATACCCAAAGATCACCGTCTCCCAAAGCAGCAACTCTACTTCCAACTCAAGAACGGAAAATGTAACTTTGGTGGACAGGAAAAGAGATTGAAAGATGGGCTTAAAGCTAACCTTAAAAACTGTGACATAGAACCAAGAACTGGGAAGCCCTGGCCCTTGAGCGCTCTAACTGGAGGTCAGCTGTGACCAGCAGTGCTGCGGAATTCGAAGAGACATGATTGGAGGGCGAAAGGGAGAAACATGTCAAGAGGAAAGCGCATCAAACCAACCCTGAACTGGAAACCGATGTCCTCACTGTGGAAGAACATGCGGATCAAGAATAGGGCTCCAGAGTCACCTACGTATCCAACGCCAAGACACTACACTTGGAAGGCCATCATACTCGGACAACGAGGGATCACCTAAGTAAGTATGCCAAAGCTTCTGCCTATTCTAAGAAATATGGCAACTGGTGGAAATTAATAATTCCTTGCCATGGAGAAGAGAGAGCGACCTCATTATCTAGCCTAATTAAAACATTGTTCTTGTACAAGCACCCACTGAAAATATGTTGATAATGAGATCTAAACAAAGATTTTTCTTTCTTTTTTCCCTTTCAGGAAGTGGACATTCTGGATATCAGCACTATTCGGGACACTCGAACCGGACGATATGCCAAGCTGCCCAAGGTGATGCCCCTTTTCCTGGCGGGATGGTAAACAACAGTCTGGGCCAAACCGTTTAGGGCTTTAAAGCTTAAAACCAGCACTTTGAATTGTGCTCGGAAGCTGATCGGCAGTCAGTGGAGTTGGTGTAACAGAGGCGTTGTATGCTCCCTGTACGCCACTCCAGTGAGCAGCCTGGCTGCCAACCATTGGACTAATTGAATTTTCCGGGCAGTCTCCAAAGGCAGCCCCATGTAGAGTGCGTTGCAGTAGTCTATTCGGTATGTAACAAGAGCGTGAACCACCGTGGCCAGATCAGACTTCCCAAGGTATGGGCACAGCTGACACACAAGTTTTAATTGTGCAAAAGTTCTCCCGGCCACTGCCGAGACCTGGGGTTCCAGGCTCAGCAGTGAGTCTTGGCGTGTATAACCGAGACCTGGTTGGAGAAAGCTGGGGGGGGGTGGGTGGTGGTGGTGGTGGTGGTGGTAGTGATGGTGGTGGTCGTGTTTAATCTCTCCCAGCTTTGTCCACCAGGATACTCGGTACAGCACAAGCTGGAGGTGGGGTAGCAGTGGTCTATAGGGATTCTATCTCCTTGGTCAGGTGCCCCATCCCACAGTCAACCACGAGTGTGTCCACCTGAGGATTGGTTAGTGTACCGACCACCCCGCTGCACTACAGTCTCCCTACCTGAGGTATCTGCGGTGGTCTCGGGCCTGGCATTGGAATCCCAATAGCTTATAGTGCTGGGGAACTTCAATGTCCATGCGGAGGCCACCCTGTCAGGAGCGGCTCAGGACTTCATGTCTTCCATGGCAACCTTTCCTTTCTCCCCTCAGCAGCTTAACAGTAGGGCAGTGAATCAGCTCTGCTTCACAGTGCTGAATCTATTTGGGGTTTTACTCACATGGAAGGCATGAAGTCCTGCTTCCGAGAGAGTTGCCTATATTATGTAAGACTACTTGTTCGTTTGAGCTAATTTAATCAAACTCTTAGCGGTCTGTATCCCTTGCAGGACCTCAAGATCCGGGAGATCCTTGGCTTTGGGGGGCCGGAGCAACGACCAGAGGAGAAGCTCTTGACTGTCATTCACGGCCCTGACATGGTCAACGTGAGCTTCCTCAACTTCATGGCGGTTGTCCAGGACGATACAGCAAAGGTAAGCTGGGAGCGTCAGAATTTTTCAAAATTAACTTCATTAACTATTCATAAGGAAATCTATATTAATAAAAATGCAATGTTAGTTTGTGGGATTAACATAACTGAAAAACCACTGGACGAATTGACACGAAATTTGGACACAATACAGCTAACAGTCCAACAAGTGTCGATCACTCCTAAACACACACACACATGCACACACAACCCCAGCGGAATAAACTTTAAAACCCCAAAACACACCATATATACAGATATGCATGCACTTATATATATATATATACACACACACACACACACACACACACACACACATGCACACATTCACACACACACATATATGCACAAACATACACAAATATACACATATACACATACATATATACATATACACATGCACATACATATGCACACACACACATATATACACACATATACACAATATGCATGTACACATATAAACACATAAATACATAAATATATACATACACAAAAAACCCCAGCGGAATAGACTTTAAAACCCCCAAAACACACCATATATACAGATATGCATACACTCATATATATATATATACACATGCACACATTCACACACATGCATATATGCACAAACACACACAAATATACACATATACATACACACATGTTCACATGAACACATACATATATCCACATGCACATACATACACACATATACACTCAAATATGCATATAGACAAGCACACACATATAAACAATACACATGTAGACATATAAACACACAAATACATAAATATATACACATATATATACCCACATATATATATATGCACAAACACACACAAATATATACATATATATGCACACATACATATACACATGCACATACATACACATATATATACACAAATATGCATATAGACAAGCACACACATATACACAATATGCATGTACACATATAAACACACAAATACATAAATATATACATAAAGGTAAAGGCTGTCCCCTGCCATTAAGTCCAGTCATGTCTGACTCGGGTGTGGTGCTCATCTCCATTTCTAAGCCGAAGACCCAGCGTTGTCCATAGACACCTCCAAGGTCATGTGGCCAGCATGACCGCATGGAGCGCCGTTACCTTCCCGCCGGAGCGGGTACCTATTGATCTACTCACATTTGCATGTTTTCGAACTGCTAGGTTGGCAGAAGCTAGGGCTGACAGCGGAAGCTCACGCCGCTCCCTGGAATCGAACCTGCGACTATATACCTATATATATATATATACACGCAAACACACATATATACACACACATAAACACATATACATAGACAGGGTGTTGTGATAGAGTCTGCTAGCTATGATAGTAATACTGGTAGTATTAGGAGAAGAGTAGTTTTCCTGCTTCTCTTAATAGTACCAGTATTACTATCATTTCTTGCAGACTCTATCACAACACAGGGCCACAGCAATGTGTGGCAGGGGACGGCTAGTTAGTGATAATCTCCACTCCATCCCTCCCAGCAGACCGAATTAGACGCAAGGTGTTGGAGCCAGATGTTCTTGCCTTATCTGTGCGCACTGGGACAGATGCCAGGGTTTTTTATTTTTGGACAGATGGTTTCCTGCCTATGCCTCATCCATTACTCTGTCCTGAGTATTTTCACCTTGTTTTCATTTTCTTTTGCGTTTGCAACTAAGCACGTTTAGGTTTAAATAGCAAGGCTTTATTTTATTTATTTGTTTGTTTACTACTATTTACTACTAGCTGTCCCCTGCCACGCGTTGCTGTGGCCCACATGGGGGTTCTGTGTGGGAGGTTTGGCCCAATTCTATCACTGGTGGGGTTCGGAATGCTCTGTGATTGTAGGTGAACTATAAATCCCAGCAACTACAACTCCCAAATGTCAAGATTCTATTTTCCCCAAACTCCACCAGTGTTCACATTTGGGCATATTGAGTATCTGTGCCAAGTTTGGTCCAGATCCATCATTGTTTGAGTCCACAGTAATCTCTGGATGTAGGTGAACTACAACTCCAAAACCAAAGGACACTGGCCACCTAACCCTTCCAGTATTTTCTGTTGGTCGTGGGAGAACTGTGTGCCAAGTTTAGTCCAATTCAATTCTCGGTGGGGTTCAGAATGCTCTTTGATTGTAGGTGAACTATAAATCCTAGAAACTACAACGCCCAAATGTCAAGGTCTATTTCCCCCAAACTCCATCTGTGTTCATATTTAGGCATAGTGAGTGCTTGTGCCAAGTTTGGTCCAGCTCCATCATTGTTTGAGTCCACAGTGCTCTCTGGATGTAGGTGAACTATAACTCCCAATGAATATAGACAAGCACACACATATACGCAATATGCAAATTGAGGATCGAGCATGTCTCGAATTTAGATGCAGCCTCTTGCATTTGTCAAGGTCTATTTCCCCCAAACTCCATCTGTGTTCATATTTAGGCATAGTGAGTGCAGATCAAGGTCTATTGGTGGAGTTTGTAGGTGAACTATAAATCCCAGTAACTACAACGCCCAAATGTCAAGGTCTATTTCCCCCAAACTCCCATCTGTGTTCACATTTAGGCAGAGTGAGTGCTTGTGCCAAGTTTGGTCCAGCTCCATCATTGTTTGAGTCCACAGTGATCTCTGGATGTAGGTGAACTATAACTCCCAAACCCAAGGTCAGTGCCCACCAAACCCAGTATTTTCTGTTGGTCATGGGAGTTCTGTGTGCCAAGTTTGATGAAGTTCAGAATGCTCTTTGATTATAGGTGAACTATAAATCCCAGCAACTACAACTCCCAAATGACAAAATCATAATTTTTTTGAGTGATGGTCACTCCTTGTGTTGTGAGACGTTTTGTTGCCAAGTTTGGTGTGATTTTGTTCATTGGTTCTTTTGTTTTTAAGGTACTCACGACAAAACATTAATCTATATATAATCTATATATCCTTTTACATATATACACACAAATATGAATATAGACAAGCACACACATATACGCATTATGCAAATTGAGGTTTGAGCATGTCTCGAATTTAGATGCAGCCTCTTGCATTTGAAGTGCAGGCTTTTGTGTTTAGAAAATGCGTATTGTGTCTGTTGTGGGGATGCTAATTAATGGGATCAGAAGAGGCAGGTGGCGGGGGAATACTACAAAGCTTTTCGTGAGTTGCATTCCTCTTTGATTTGTAAAGCAGCTCATTTCTTACAATATGGCTAGGCTTAGTAAAGCTACTCACTCGCACTCTCAGAATGCAGATTCATTGTCTGCACCTGTGAATCGAAACCAGGTACGGGCAAACCTAGGCCTGGGGACCGTATGCGGCCCCTTGGGCTCTTTTCTCAGGCCCCTCTCTCTCTCTCACCATCCTATCCTTCCTTCCTTCTCTCTTTCCTTCCTTCTTCCATTCTTCCCTCCTTCCCTTCTCTCTTTCTTCTTCCACCCTTCCTTCCTTTCAACCCCTTCGGCCTTCCTTTCTTCCCTCTTTCCTTCCTCCTTCCCTTCCACCCTTTTGTCCTTCCTTCCTTCCTTCCTTCCTTCCTTCCTTCCTTCCTTCCTTCCTTCCCTTTTGTCTTTCCTTCTTTCTCTCTTTCCTTTCTCCCTTCCGTCCCTCCCTCCCTTATCTACCTCTTTCTGTCATCATCCTTCTTCCCCTCTTTCTTTTCATCCTTCTTTTCCTCCCTCTTTCCTTCTATCTCTTTCTCCTTCTTCCTTCCTTCCCTTTTGTCTTTCCTTCCTTCTCTCTTTCCTCTCTCCCTTCCCTCCCTTCCTTCCTTACCTACCTCTTTCTGTCTTCATCTTTCTTCTCCTTTGTCCTTTTGACCTTCCTTTTCTCCCTCTGTCTTCCCTCTTTCCTTCTATCTCTTTCTCCTTCCTTCCTTCCTTCCTTCCTTCCTTCCTTCCTTCCTTCCTTCCTTCTCTTTTGTCTTTCCTACCTTCTTTCTTTCCTCTCTCCCTTCCCTCCCTTCCTTCCTTACCTACCTCGTTCTCTCTTCATCCTTCTTATCCTCTGTACTTTCGACCTCCCTTTCCTCCCTCTTTCCTTTTATCTCTTTCTCCTCCCTCCTTCCTTCCTTCCTTTTGTCTTTCCTTCCTTCTCTCTTCCCTTTCTCCCTTTTTGTACTTCCTTTCCTCCCTCTTTCCTCCTGCTTTCGTTCTATATCTTTCTCTTAGAATCATAGAATCAAAGAGTTGGAAGAGACCTCATGGGCCATCCAGTCCAACCCCATTCTGCCAAGAAGCAGGAATATTGCATTCAAATCACCCCTGACAGATGGCCATCCAGCCTCTGCTTAAAAGCCTCCAAAGAAGGAGCCTCCACCACACTCCAGGGCAGAGAGTTCCACTGCTGAACGGCTCTCACAGTCAGGAAGTTCTTCCTCATGTTCAGATGGAATCTCCTCTCTTGTAGTTTGAAGCCATTGTTCCATTGCGTCCTAGTCTCCAAGGAAGCAGAAAACAAGCTTGCTCCCTCCTCCCTGTGGCTTCCTCTCACATATTTATACATGGCTATCATATCTCCTCTCAGCCTTCTCTTCTTCAGGCTAAACATGCCCAGCTCCCTAAGCCGCTCCTCATAGGGCTTGTTCTCCAGACCCTTGATCTGCTCCCTCCTCCCTGTGGCTTCCTCTCACATATTTATACATGGCTGTCATATCTCCTCTCAGCCTTCTCTTCTTCAGGCTAAACATGCCCAGCTCCCCAAGCCGCTCCTCATAGGGCTTGTTCTCCAGACCCTTGATCATTTTAGTCACCCTCCTCTGGACACATTCCAGCTTGTCAATATCTCTCTTGAATTGTGGTGCCCAGAATTGGACACAATATTCCAGGTGTGGTCTAACCAAAGCAGAATAGAGGGGTAGCATTACTTCCCTAGATCTAGACACTAGGCTCCTCTTGATGCAGGCCAAAATCCCATTGGCTTTTTTTGCCGCCACATCACATTGTTGGCTCATGTTTAACTTGTCCACGAGGACTCCAAGATCTTTTTCACACGTACTGCTCTCGAGCCAGGCATTGTCCCCCATTCTGTATCTTTGCATTTCATTTTTTCTGCCAAAGTGGAGTATCTTTCATTTGTCCCTGTTGAACTTCATTTTGTTAGTTTTGGTCAATCATCTCTCTAATCTGTCAAGATCGTTTTGAATCCTGCTCCTGTCCTCTGGAGTATTGGCTCTCCCTCCCAATTTGGTGTCGTCTGCAAACTTGATGATCCTGCCTTCTCGCCCTTCATCTAAGTCATTAATAAAGATCCTGAACAGGACTGGGCCCAGGACGGAACCCTGCGGCACTCCGCTCGTCACTTCTTTCCAAGATGAAGAGGAAGCATTAGTGAGCACTCTCTGTGTTCGTTCACTTAACCAATTACAGATCTCTTTCCTCCCTCCCTCCCTTCCTTACCTATCTCTTTCTATCTTCATCCTTCTTCCCCTCTATCTTTTCGTCCTTCCTTTCCTCCCTCTTTCCTTCTGTCTCTTCCTTCCTTCCTTCCTTCCTTCCTTCCTTCCTTCCTTCCTTCCTTCCTTCCAGGAGCTTTGAGGTGGTTGAACAGAACTGAAGTGACTCCCAGGTATTTGGGTGTGTTGCAATGCTCCAGTGGGATTCCCTCCCAGGTCATGCTCAGAGCTCGGGATGCTTGTCTGTTCTTAAGGTGAAAGGCACTTGTGTGTGTTTTAGATGGATTAAGGATCAGCTGGTTTTCCCTGTAATGGGCGGTAAGAGCACCTAGAGCTTCGGAGAGCTTCTGTTCTACCATCTCAAAGCTCCCTGCTTGAGCAGTGATGGCATGATCATCAGCACAGATGAAGCTCTCTGTCCCTTCTGGCAGTGGCTGGTCATTTGTGTAGATGTTGAACATGGATGGGGCAAGCACGCTCCCCTGAGGCAGGCCGTTCTTCTGTTTCCGCCATCTGCTTCTTTGGCCCTGGAACTCAACAAAAAAGCTCCTGTTTTGTAGCAGGTTTCCTATGAAGTGGGTGAGGTGGTCGTCCTTTGTGATATTATACATTTTTCTCAGGAGGAGGCGGTGGTTCACAGTCTCATAGGCTGCTGACAAGTCTATGAAGACAGCTCCTGTGATCTGCTGCCTTTCAAAGCCATCTTCTATGTGCTGAGTCAGGTTCAGCACTTGCGATGTGCAGCTTTTGCCTTTCCTGAAGCCAGCTTGCTGTGAAAGCAGACATGGGTCTATTTTTTCCAAAGTTCTATGCAAAATAAGTCTCTGCAGAACTTTGTAGAGGTGGCACAACAGGGAGATTGGTCTGCAGCTTTTTGGGTCATTACGGTCTTTGCCTGGCTTCAAGATGGCGATGACTCTTGCTTTCCTCCAGATTTTGGAGATCTGACAGGATGCAGTGCATTTTGTTCATCAGCTCCAGCCGCCAGCGCCTTGCTTTTTGGGCCAAAGTTCTTGATTTGTTCCATCCGTAGATCATCCAAGCCAGCTGCTTTGCCATTCTTACATTTGTTGAGAGCCATGTCCAATTCAGTAGATGTAAAGGGTTCATGAAGGTTGTTGTTCTCAATCTCTAGTTGTCTGGCTATTGGTTTCTTTCCTACCTTGGTGGCAAAGTTGGGTTTCCAATTCTTCAAGAGTTGGTGTCTGCCTTTATGTTGGCATGGGTATTAGTTTGTGAGGGGTCATTGCTCAGCCATTTCAGCAGCCTCCACGCCTTCTGGCTGCTCCTGCCCATGTCGACCTCTGTGATCAGCTTGATCCACTGTTCTTTCTTAGCTTCAGAGATGGAGGACACAATGCTCTGCGCTGCCTGAAGAGTTTGCTCACTAAATGGGTCTTCGTTGTGGAGCCTGTAATAGTTTTCCAACAAGGCAGCTGTTTCAGGAATAATGTTCTTAAAGTGAAAAGCACATGTCTGTGTTTTAGATGGATTAGGGATCAGCTAGTTTTCCCTGTAATAGGCAGTAAGAGCACCTACAGCTTTGGAGAGCTTCTGTTCAATCATCTCAAAGCTCCTTGCTTGAGCGGTGATGGCACGATCATCAGCATAGATGAAACTCTCTGTCCCTTCTGGCAGTGGCTGGTCATTTGTGTAGATGTTGAACATGGATGGAGCGAGCACGCTCCCCTGAGGCAGGCCGTTCTTCTGTTTCCGCCATCTGCTTCTCTGGCCCTGGAACTCAACAAAAAAGCTCCTGTTTTGTAGCAGGTTTGCTATGAGGCGGGTGAGATGGTAGTCCTTTGTGATATTATACATTTTTCTCAGGTGGTTCACAGTCTCATAAGCCGCTGACACGTCTATGAAGACAGCTCCTGTGATTTGCTGCCTTTCAAAGCCATCTTCTTTGAACTCCAAAACTAACACAATGAAGTTCAACGGGGATAAATGCAAGATACTCCACTTTGGCAGGAAAAACGAAATGCAAAGATACAGATTGGGGGACAATGCCTGGCTCGAGAGCAGTACGTGTGAAAAAGATCTTGGAGTCCTCGTGGACAACAAGTTAAACATGAGCCAACAATGTGATGTGGCGGCAAAAAAAGCCAATGGGATTTTGGCCTGCATCAAGAGGAACCTAGTGTCTAGATCTAGGGAAGTCATGCTACCCCTCTATTCTGCTTTGGTTAGACCACACCTGGAATATTGTGTCCAATTCTGGGCACCACAATTCAAGAGAGATATTGACAAGCTGGAATGTGTCCAGAGGAGAGCGACTAAAATGATAAAGGGTCTGGAGAACAAGCCCTATGAGGAGCCGCTTAAGGAGCTGGGGATGTTTAGCCCGAAGAAGAGAAGGCTGAGAGTGGATATGTATAAATATGTGAGAGGAAGCCACAGGGAGGAGGGAGGGAGCTTGTTTTCTGCTTCCCTGGAGACTAGGAAGCGGAACAATGGCTTCAAACTACAGGAGAGGAGATTCCATCTGAACATAAGGAAGAACTTCCTGACTGTGAGAGCCGTTCAGCAGTGGAACTCTCTGCCCCGGAGTGTGGTGGGGGCTCCTTCTTTGGAAGCTTTTAAACAGAGGCTGGATGGCCATCTGTCAGGGGTGATTTGAATGCAATATTCCTGCTTCTTGGCAGGGGGTTGGACTGGATGGCCCAGGAGGTCTCTTCCAACTCTTTGATTCTATGATTCTATAAGTATGACTCCCAAGGGTAAAACCTGAGAATTGGTAATGAGATATAACTTATTCAAGGGCTTTTAGAGCCAAGTCCTTTTCACGTCTATGTTTGATGGTGGAATGAGAAGAAAGCTCTGCCCTCTTCCCCAGGAAGGGGAGGAGCCAAACAATTAAGTAGGGGAGGCAATTTAACAGATGCAAACAACATTGATAGAAAGCAATAGATAGCCAAACAATTCAACTGTACATTCACATACAAGTGGGGCCTGACGCGCCGTCAGGGGCGGCTCGTCCATTATGCGAAGTAAGCGGTCGCAGAACACTTTTTTTTGCCAGGGGCGCAGAGGTACCTCTGTAAATGCCCCTCGACCGCCACTTGAGGAGCGCCCCCTCCGCTCACAACAGCCCTAGCAGTCTGGGGGGAGCCTCGGCTTTCTTGCCTCTTCCCAAAGGGGCCACCGGGTGTGCGAGCAGAGCCGGCGCTCAATCATCCTTTGCGTTCGATCCCTTCCCCATGACCGGCTCCCTTTCCCGATCCCCCGGCGCGCCACCCGCCTCCTCTCCTCTCCCCAATCCGCGGGTGGGCCAAGGGGCGGAGATGCCGCGCCTGGTCCGCTTCAGGTCCGGAGGCATGTCTGAAGGCCTCAGCGTGCGCACCAAAAGTCGCCTCTTCTCCTGACTTTCTCTTCAGCCATTGGGACCAAGAGGGAGAGAGAGAGAGAGAGAGCCCCTCCGGCTGGAGGTAACTCCCACCTCCACTCCCACCTCCGCTCCCTCCTTTGTTTTTGCACCTACCTTCAGGAAAGGTGGGCATCTCCACCTCTCTCTCTCTCTCTCTCTCTTGGTCCCAATGGCTGAGGAGAAAGTCAGGAGAAGAGGTGACTTTTGGTGCACATGCCGGGGTCTTCAGGCAAGCCTCCGGACCCAACGCGGGCCAGGCAAGGGAGCAAGTGCGGCAAGTGTAGTTACTGGGATGTATAGTTCACCTACAATCAAAGAGCATTCTCAACTCCACCAATGATGGAATTGAACCAAATATGGCACACAGAACTCCCACGACAAACAGAAAATATATATCAATGATTTGATTTTGGGGGGGGGGGGGGGGGCACCAAAATACTGTTTGCTTACCCTTGAAAATTATCTGCGCGCCGTCACATAAACACTGTAAATAAATAAACAAACAAATAAGAGGGTTTTGCGAGACCAGTTACTCTTGTTGCAATGGTGTACTAACGGTGAGGGCGCGGACTATATTTTAGTTCTTGTGGACCACTGGTAATCCATCGACCACAGGTTGGGAACCACTGGCATAAAAGAAGGCTATGGGACATGTGGCGTCCAGATGTCACTTGGTTGTAGGTCCCATATATCATAGCCAGCATAGCTGTTGGGAGGGGGTCATGGAAGATATAGTCATAGAATCATAGAATCATAGAATCAAAGAGTTGGAAGAGACTTCATGGGCCATCCAGTCCAACCCCATTCTGCCAAGAAGCAGGAATATTGCATTCAAATCACCCCTGACAGATGGCCATCCAGCCTCTGTTTAAAAGCTTCCAAAGAAGGAGCCTCCACCACACTCCGGGGCAGAGAGTTCCACTGCTGAACGGCTCTCACAGTCAGGAAGTTCTTCCTCATGTTCAGATGGAACGTAGTAGGGACATCACCGATTTATCTGGGTCTCCTACTGTTTGTAATGGGTTTACTAAATTGATAACACAGCTAATAGCTTGTAATATTTTGTTGGTCTTTCTTCAATGTGTAGCATGGCTTGACTTGGAAGTATTCGAAACAGAGACTTGGCTTTAAGAGAAACTGTAACAAGTTTATTGAAGTATAGAATAAGCTTGATGGTTTCAATGTTTCTTAACTCCTAGAGACACATTTCTTTAGAGCAGGGGTCCTCAAAATAAGGCCCGGGGGCCAGATACGGCCCTCCAAGGTCATTTACCCGGCCCTCACTCAGGGAAGGGCCGGGTAAATTATCCCAGCAAAATGTCATAGAATCATAGAATCAAAGAGTTGGAAGAGACGTCATGGGCCATCCAGTCCAACTCCCTGCCAAGAAGTAGGAATATTGCATTCAAATCACCCCTGACAGATGGCCATCCAGCCTCTGTTTAAAAGCTTCCAAAGAAGGAGCCTCCACCACACTCCGGGGCAGAGAGTTCCACTGCTGAACGGCTCTCACAGTCAGGAAGTTCTTCCTAATGTTCAGATGGAATCTCCTCTCTTTAGGCATAGTCCAACAGTCTTTGAAGGGCACGGTGGCATCATCCTTGGGCATAACTCCTTTTCACCCATTTATTTGCATGTGCCAGATAACTTGACAGATTGCGATCGCACCCTGGGAAATGCGAAGTGATCTTTATCTCCGTCGGTGCCCCTTCGCCGTCTCTGAGAGTTGACTTTATTTCCCTGGTGTGCTTGCAGAGCTGTAACTTAATCATTCTGGGTCTAAAATTGGATTTAATTTCGCAGGAGTTGTCCGGGTAGATGGCCTTCTTTTGTTGTGCCTCCTTGTTTCCGTGTTGAGGCTTGTATTTATTTATTTTTATGTTGTCCTAGATTTCGAAATCAATTTTATGTATAAAATTAAAACCGTACTCTTGGGGCTTGGTGGGGGGGGGGGGGGAGCCTGATACAAATATCTAGGTCTAGAAAAATGTGCTTTTTTTTTGGACTGCGGTTTCCATAATCCTTCAGCAGGGAGATGCTGGGACCTGATGTCCATAGCGTTAACTTGTTGAAACTCTGCAATGTATACTTCTCTCTTTAGTTCCAAACACTCCAACTATTTTTATTTTTAGACACTTGTCAACAGATTGTGTATTTTTTTGCACAGTCCGGTGTGACATCTACTCCCGTCGATGCCATAAATCAGTGGTTCTCAACCTTCCTAATGCCGCGACCCCTTAATACAGTGGTTCTCAACCCTAATGACCCCTGAATACAAATCCCTCATGTGGTGGTGACCCCCAACCATTATATTGACTGTATATGACTGTGAGAGCCGTTCACTGACTGTGAGAGCCGTTCAGCAGTGGAACTCTCTGCCCCGGAGTGTGGTGGAGGCTCCTTCTTTGGAAACATTTAAGCAGAGGCTGGATGGCCATTTGTCAGGGGTGATTTGAATGTAATATTCCTGCTTCTTGGCAGAATGGGGTTGGACTGGATGGCCCATGACTGTGTGATCTGTTCAGCAGTGGAACTCTCTGCCCCAGAGTGTGGTGGAGGCTCCTTCCTTGGAAACTTTTAAGCAGAGGCTGGATGGCCATCTGTCAGGGGTGATTTGAATGCAAAATTCCTGCTTCTTGGCAGAATGGGGTTGGACTGGATGGCCCATGACTGTGTGATCTGTTCAGCAGTGGAACTCTCTGCCCCGGAGTGTGGTGGAGGCTCCTTCCTTGGAAACCTTTAAGCAGAGGCTGGATGGCCATTTGTCAGGGGTGATTTGAATGCAATATTCCTGCTTCTTGGCAGAATGCGGTTGGACTGGATGGCCCATGACTGTGTGATCTGTTCAGCAGTGGAACTCTCTGCCCCGGAGTGTGGTGGAGGCTCCTTCCTTGGAAACTTTTAAGCAGAGGCTGGATGGCCATTTGTCAGGGGTGATTTGAATGCAATATTCCTGCTTCTTGGCAGAATGGGGTTGGACTGGATGGCCCATGACTGTGTGATCTGTTCAGCAGTGGAACTCTCTGCCCCGGAGTGTGGTGGAGGCTCCTTCCTTGGAAACTTTTAAGCAGAGGCTGGATGGCGATTTGTCAGGAGTGATTTGAATGCAATATTCCTGCTTCTTGGCAGAATGGGGTTGGACTGGATGGCCCATGACTGTGTGATCTGTTCAGCAGTGGAACTCTCTGCCCCGGAGTGTGGTGGAGGCTCCTTCCTTGGAAACTTTTAAGCAGAGGCTGGATGGCCATCTGTCAGGGGTGATTTGAATGCAATATTCCTGCTTCTTGGCAGAATGGGGTTGGACTGGATGGCCCATGAGGTCTCTTCCAACTCTTTGATTCTATGATTCTATGATATTGTTTTGTTGCTACTTCATAACAGTCATTTTACTACTGTTGTAAATCATAATGTAAATATCTGATCTGCAGGATGCACTTTCATTCACTGGACCAAACTGGGCACAAATACCCAATGCACCCAAATGTGAATTCTAGTGGGGTTGGGGGAAGATTGATTTTGGAATTTGGGATTTATAGTTCACCTATAATCAAAGAACATTCTGAACTGCACCAGCAATGGATTTGAACCAAACTTGGCTCCCATGACCAATGGAAAACACTGGAAGGGTTTGATGGGCATTGACCTTGAGTTTGGGAGTTGTAGTTCGCCTATATCCAGAGAGCACTGTGGACTCATGCAATGGTGGATTTGGACCAAACTTGGCATGAATACTCAATATAACCAAATGTGAAGACTGGTGGAGTCTGGGGAAAATAGATCTTGACATTTGGGAGTTGTAGTTGCTGGGATTTATAGTTTATTACAATCAAAGACCATTCTGAACCCCACCAACAATAGAATTGGCTCAAACTTCCCACATGGAATCCCCATGACCATCAGAAAATACTGTGTTTTCTTATGGTCTTTGGCGACCCCTCTGACACCTCCTCACGACCCCCTCAGGGGTCCCGACCCCCAGGTTGAGAAACACTGCCATAAATAATTAATTTTGGTTATCTATATAAATAAAAATGTAATGTTCATTTGTGGGATTAACAGAACTCAAAACCACTGGACGGATTGACACCAAATTTGGACACCATACACCTAACATCCCATACACCTAACAATGTATGTCCTTCACTCAAAAAATTGATTTTATCATTTGGGAGTTGTAGTTGCTGGGATTTATAGTTCAGCTACAATCAAACTTGGCACACAGGTCTCCCATGACCAACAGAAAACACTGGAATTTGTAGTTCACCTGCGTTCAGAGGGCACTGTGGACTCAAACAATGATGGATGTGGACCAGACTCTACACAAATACTCAATATACCCAAATGTGAACACTGGTGGAGTTTGGGAAAATAGAATCTTGACATTTGGGAGTTGTAGTTGCTTGGGATTTATAGTTCACCTATAATCAAAGAGCATTCTGAACCCCACCACTGATAGAATTGAACCAAACTTGGCACACAGTTCTCCCATGACCAACAGAAAATATTGGAAGGGTGTCCTTTGGTTTAGGAGTTGTAGTTCACCTACATTCAGAGATCACGGTGGACTCAAACAATGAGTCCATCTTCCTGCAGAAACTCTACACGAATTCTCAATATGCCCAAATGTGAACAATGGTGGAGTTTGGGGAAAATAGAATCTTGACATTTGGGAGTTCTAGTTGCTGGGATTTGTAGTTCACCTACAATCAAAGAGCGTTCTGAGCACCACCGACGATGGAATTGAACCAAACTTGGCACACAGGTCTCCCATGACCAACAGAAAATACTGGAAGGGTTTGATGGGCAGTGTCATTTGGAGTTGTAGTTTGATGGGCAGTGTCATTTGGAGTTGTAGTTTGATGGGCAGTGTCATTTGGAGTTGTAGTTCACCTACATCCAGGGATCACTTAAAAACAAAAGAACCAATGAACGAAATCGCACCAAATTTGGCAGCAAAACGTCTCACAACACAAGGAGTGACCATCACTCAAAAAATTATGATTTTGACCTTAAGTTTTGGAGTTGTAGTTCACCTACATCCAAAGATCACTGTGGACTCAAACAATGATGGATCTGGACCAAACTCGGCACGAATACTCAATATGCCCAAATGTGAACACTGGTGAAGTTTGGGGAAAATAGAATCTTGACATTTGGGAGTTGTAGTTGCTGGGATTTATAGTTCACCTACAATCACAGAGCATTCTGAACCCCACCAATGATAGAATTGGGCTAAACCTCCCACACAGAACCCCCATGTGGGCCATAGCAATGCGTGGCAGGGGACGGCTAGTCATAACATAAGAAGGTAATAATGCATGCAGTAGAAATGGACCAAAGAAATGGCCAGGCTGACCCTTTTTTCCCCATCTGTTTTTCTTTCCAGTTGTGGACCGAGGAGTTGTTCAAGCTGGCCACCAACATCTTGGCACAGAACGCTTCGCGGAACACCTTCCTGCAGAAAGCGTGAGTGACTTCGCTGTATTGCATCAAATCGGATTATGGCTTTGTGTCCTCGGATGTGAGTTGCTCTGTGCCGTTTATTCAGCCAGCTTGTTTTGGTTAATCCAACCAAAAAAAGCAGACCCTTTTGCAGAAGATGGATTATTGCATTTGAAAGTTCGGAGTCTCAAGTTTCCAGTGTCAGCCCAGCCAATTAGGAGTTTATTTGGAAGTTATTATAACGATTATTGCTGCTGTTTATTGAGATAGGACATGTTGCTTTACAAGTAAAACAACAAACAGCCAGGCTTCACAAAGGCATACAGTCTCTCTCGTGAGATATACCGTATATTCCGGGGTACACTGCCTGGCAGGAGTGAGTGGGGTTGGACTGGATGGCCATTGGGGTCCCTTCCAACTCAAGGGTCCCATTATTACTGTTGTTGTTGTTATTGTTATTATCCAGCAAAACCGGATGGCCACCTGTTGGGAAAGCTTGGATGGGGTCCTCCTGCCTGGCAGGAGTGAGTGGGGTTGGACTGGATGGCCATTGGGGTCCCTTCCAACTCAAGGGTCCCATTATTATTATTATTATTATTATTATTATTATCCAGCAAAACTGGATGGCCACCTGTTGGGAGGGCTTGGATGGGGTCCTCTTGCCTGGCAGGAGTGAGAGGGGTTGGACTGGATGGCCGTTGGGGTCCCTTCCAACTCAAGGGTCCCATTATTATTATTATTGTTGTTGTTGTTGTTGTTGTTATTGTTATTATTCAGCAAAACTGGATGGCCACCTGTTGGGAGGGCTTGGATGGGTTCCTCCTGCCTGACAGGAGTGAGAGGGGTTGGACTGGATGGCCATTGGGGTCCCTTCCAACTCAAGAGTCCCATTATTATTATTATTATTATCATTATTATTATTATTATCCAGCAAAACTGGATGGCCAGCTGTTGGGAGGGCTTGGATGGGGTCCTCCTGCCTGGCAGGAGTGAGAGGGGTTGGACTGAATGGCCATTGGGGTCCCATCCAACTCAAGGGTCCCATTGTTGTTGTTGTTGTTGTTGTTGTTGTTATCCAGCAAAACTGGATGGCCACCTTTTGGGAGGGCTTGGATGGGGTCCTCCTGCCTGGCAGGAGTGAGTGGGGTTCGACTGAATGGCCATTGGGGTCCCATCCAACTCAAGGGTCCCATTATTGTTGTTATTGTTGTTGTTATCCAGCAAAACTGGATGGCCACCTTTTGGGAGGGCTTGGATGGGGTCCTCCTGCCAGGCAGGAGTGAGAGGGGTTGGACTGGATGGCCATTGGGGTCCCTTCCAACTCAAGAGTCCCATTATTATTATTATTATTATTATTATTATTATTATTACTACTACTATTATTATTATCCAGCAAAACTGGATGGCCACCTGTTGGGAGGGCTTGGATGGGGTCCTCCTGCCTGGCAGGAGTGAGAGGGGTTGGACTGGATGGCCATTGGGGTCCCTTCCAACTCAAGGGTCCCATTATTATTATTATTATTATTATCCAGCAAAACTGGATGGCCACCTGTTGGGAGGGCTTGGATGGGGTCCTCTTGCCTGGCAGGAGTGAGAGGGGTTGGACTGGATGGCCGTTGTGGTCCCTTCCAACTCAAGAGTCCCATTATTATTGTTGTTGTTGTTGTTGTTATTGTTATTATCCAGCAAAACTGGATGGCCACCTGTTGGGAGGGCTTGGATGGGTTCCTCCTGCCTGACAGGAGTGAGAGGGGTTGGACTGGATGGCCATTGGGGTCCCTTCCAACTCAAGGGTCCCATTATTATTATTATTATTATTATTATCCAGCAAAACTAGATGGCCATCTGTTGGGAGGGCTTGGATGGGGTCCTCCTGCCTGGCAGGAGTGAGTGGGGTTGGACTGGATGGCCATTGGGGTCCCTTCCAACTCAAGGGTCCCATTATTATTATTATTATTATTATTATTATTATTATTATCCAGCAAAACTGGATGGCTACCTGTTGGGAGGGCTTGGATGGGGTCCTCTTGCCTGGCAGGAGTGAGAGGGGTTGGACTGGATGGCCGTTGTGGTCCCTTCCAACTCAAGAGTCCCATTATTATTGTTGTTGTTGTTGTTGTTATTGTTATTATCAATCAAACCCGGATGGCCACCTGTTGGGAGGGCTTGGATGGGGTCCTCCTGCCTGGCAGGAGTGAGTGGGGTTGGACCGGATGGCCATTGGGGTCCCTTCCAACTCAAGGGTCCCATTATTATTATTATTATTATTATTATTATTATTATTATTCAGCAAAACTGGATGGCCACCTGTTGGGAAGGCTTGGATGGGGTCCTCCTGCCTGGCAGGAGTGAGAGGGGTTGGACTGGATGGCCGTTGGGGTCCCTTCCAACTCAAGGTCCCATTGTTGTTGTTGTTGTTCTTGTTATTGTTATTATCAATCAAACCCGGATGGCCACCTGTTGGGAGGGCTTGGATGGGGTCCTCCTGCCTGGCAGGAGTGAGTGGGGTTGGACTGGATGGCCATTGGGGTCCCTTCCAACTCAAGGGTCCCATTATTGTTGTTGTTGTTGTTGTTGTTGTTGTTGTTGTTGTTGTTATTGTCACCACAACATGAGGAAGCATATTTAGGGGTCACGGTGTTAGAAAGTTTGAGAACCACTACTCTAAATGATTCGGAACCACATCTTCCCCCTACGAACCTGTTACATTCCAGGTCAAGAGGAAACCCTCTGACTTAAAACACACCACACGAAGAGTGAAGAATCAAATCTTAGTAGATAGCCAGAAGAAATAAATGCTTGTAAGAAAATCAGAAGGTAATTTTCTGCGCTTTTTTTCTTCCTTATAGCTACACCCGGCTCAAAATCCAGGTCAATCAGGATGGCAGGATCCCTGTCAAGAAGTAAGGTCCTTTTTCTCCTCGTCCTCTTTGCTCTTTGATTGTAGGTGAACTATACATCCCAGTAACTACAACTCGCATATGTCAAGGTCTATTTTCCCCCAAGAGAGCCTCAAGAGCGCCCCTGGGCAACATCAACTATACTGCAAATGCTTACTTCGCGTAATGGTTGAGCCGCCCCTGTGTATGTGTTGCCGAAGGCTTTAATGGCCGGAAACACTGATTTCGTGAGTGAGCTCCGAAATCAGAACAGTAAATAAAGAACAACAGGGGAATTCCAGGCATGAAACAATCAGGGCCAGCTAACACCTTGCAACAAATAATAATAATAGTAGTAATAATAATAACAACTTTTTTTTGTATCCAGTCAATCCTTGAAGGTACCCATGGTGGCTTACATGGGGACAAGCCTGGTCAAAAGATTCCCCTAGGCAGGAAGCAGCCAGGCTTTGAAGCTGCAAGGCCATTCAGTGCTAATCAAGGTGGCCAACTGCAACATTCACTCTTTCCTCAAACAGACAAGAGTTTTTTCCCCCACCCTGGACATTATTCCACAGATATATAAACCCCACTTGTCCTAGTTTCCTATATACCTTACAATCTTTGAGGATGCTGGCCATAGATGTGGGCGAAATGTCAGGAGAGAATGCTCAGTGTTTCTCAACCTGGGGGTTGGGATCGCTGGGTGGGTCGCGAAGGGGTGTCAGAGAGATTACCAATGACTATCGGAAAACACAGTATTTTCTGTTGGTCATAGGGGTTCTTTGTGGAAAGTTTGGTCCAATTCTATCATTGAGATTCTTTGATTGTAGGTGAACTATAAATCCCAGCATGTCAAAGTCTATTTTCCCCAAACTCCACCAGTGTTCAGATTTGGGCATATTGAGTACTAGCTGTACCCATCACGCGTTGCTGTGGCCAACCTTCCCTGCCTCTTTCTTTCTTTCCCTCCTTCCTTCGCTCCCTCTTTCCTTCCTTCCTTCCCTTCTTTCCTTCTCTCCGTCTCTACCTCTTTCCTTCCTTCACTCCCTCTTTCCTTTTTTTCTTTCCTTCTCTCCTTCCTTCCTTCCTTCCTTCCTTCCTTCCTTCCTTCCTTCTCTACCTTTCTTTCCTTCCCCTTTTTCTTTTACTCTTTCTCTTTACTTCTCTACCTCTTTCCTTCCTCCCTTTTTCTTTTCCTTCCCTTTCTCTCCTCGCTTCCTTCTCTACCTCTTTCTTTCCTTCCCCTTTTTACTCTTTCGCTTTACTTCTCTACCTCTTTCCTTCCCTCCTTTGCTTTTCCATCTTTCCTTCTGTCTTTCCCCCTCCCTCTTTCTCTCCCTCCTTTCTTCACTCCCTCTTTCCTTCCTTTCCTTTTTTCTCCCCTTCTCCCCTTCTCTACCTTTTTCTTTCTTTCCCCCTTTTCTTTCCCTCTTTCTCTTTCCTTCTCTACCTCTTTGCTTCCTTCCTTTGCTTTTTGCTTCCACCCTTCCTTCTGTCTTCCCTCCCCTCCCCCTTTCTCTCTTTCTTTCTCTTTTTCCTTCGCTCCCTCTTTCTTTTCTTTCTTTGTTTGTTGAGAATTTACCTCTGTTCTCCTTCCCTGCAGCATCCTCAAAATGTTCTCAGCCGACAAAAAGAGGGTGGAGACAGCCCTGGAATCCTGTGGTCTGAATTTTAATAGGGTAAGTTTGTTTTGATATTTAACTACCCTTGTGGGGGGCTTCTCTCATGTCCCCGCATGGAGAGCTGGAGCTGACAGAGGGAGCTCCCCCAAATGTCCACCCAAGCCCGCCCCCGGTGGTGCAGCAGGTTAAACCGCTGAGCTGCTGAACTTGCTGACCAAAAAGGTTGGTGGTTCGAATCCAGTGGAGACATTACTTTTCATTCAACCCTCGTACGAATCTAATGTGCGCCCATGCCCCCCCCAGTGGCACAGCAGGTTAAACCGCTGAGCTGCTGAACTTGCTGACGAAAAGGTTGGCGGTTCGTATCCGGTGGAGGCATTACTTTCCATTCAACCCTCGT
This sequence comes from Anolis sagrei, assembly GCF_037176765.1. Classification (NCBI taxonomy): domain Eukaryota; kingdom Metazoa; phylum Chordata; class Lepidosauria; order Squamata; family Anolidae; genus Anolis; species Anolis sagrei. Next base: position 16,315,676 of record NC_090032.1, read on the forward strand.
ACGAATCTAATGTGCACCCATGCCCTCCCCCAGTGGCGCAGCAGGTTAAACCGCTGAGCTGCTGAACTAGCTGACGAAAAGGTTGGCGGTTCGAATCCGGTGGAGGCATTACTTTTCATTCAACCCTCGTACAAATCTAATGCACACCCATGCCCTCCCCCAGTGGTGCAGCAGGTCAAACTGCTGAGCTGCTGAACTTACTGATGAAAAGGTTGGCGGTTCAAATCCGGTGGAGGCATTACTTTTCATTCAACCCTCGTACGAATCTAATGTGCACCCATGCCCTCCCCCAGTGGCGCAGCAGGTCAAACCGCTGAGCTGCTGAACTTGCTGACAAAAGGTTGGCGGTTCAAATCCGGTGGAGGCATTACTTTTCATTCAATCCTCGTACGAATCTAATGTGCATCCATGCCCTCCCCCAGTGGTGCAGCAGGTTAAACCGCTGAGCTGCTGAACTTGCTGACAAAAGGTTGGCGGTTCAAATCCGGCGGAGGCGTTACTTTTCATTGAACCCTCGTACGAATCTAATGTGCACCCATGCCCTCCCCCAGTGGTGCAGCAGGTTAAACCGCTGAGCTGCTGAACTTGCTGACGAAAAGGTTGGCGGTTCGAATCCGGCGGAGGCATTACTTTTCATTCAACCCTCGTACGAATCTAAAGTGCACCCATGCCCTCCCCCAGTGGCGCAGCAGGTTAAACCGCTGAGCTGCTGAACTTGCTGATGAAAAGGTTGGCGGTTCAAATCCAGCGAAGTCATTACTTTTCATTCAATCCTCGTACAAATCTAAAGTGCACCCACGCCCTCCCCCAGTGGCGCAGCAGGTTAAACCGCTGAGCTGCTGAACTTGCTGACGAAAAGGTTGGCGGCACGAATCCGGTGGAGGCATTACTTTTCATTCAACCCTCGTACGAATTTAATGTGCACCCATGCCCTCCCCCAGTGGCGCAGCAGGTCAAACCGCTGAGCTGCTGAACTCGCTGACGAAAAGGTTGGCGGTTCGAATCCGGGGAGCGGGGAGTGCTCCAGTTTCTGCCAACCTAGCAGTTTGAAAGCATGCAAATGTGCGTAGATCAATAGGTACCGCTTTGGCGGGAAGGTAATGGCGCTCGATGCTGTCATGCAGGCCACATAGTCTTGGAGGCGTCTATGGACAACGCTGGCTCTTTGACTTGGAAATGGAGATGAGCACCACCCCCCAAAGTTGGTTACGACTAGACTTAATGTTGGCGGAAACCTTGATGTGCACCCTAATTTCTGCATGGTAATTTCACTAAAAAAAGTGAGCATTAGATTCGAGTAAATAAAGTAAACACTTGTTTACTTCCTGTGTGTGTGAGGAGGTACTTGAGAAACTATAAGTCACTTTCTGGTATGAGAGAATTGGCCGTCTGCAAGGATTTTGCCTAGGGGATGCCCGGATGTTTTGATGTTTTACCACCCTTGTGGAAGGCTTCTCTCATGTCCCCGCACGGGGAGCTGGAGCTGACAGAGGGAGCTCCCCGATTCGAACCTTCAACTTGTTGGTCTTCACTCCTGTCAGCACAAAAAAAACACAACAAAGCTCTCTTTACAAGCTAAGCAAATCTGCAGAGATCTTTCCTGTTTGTGATTGCTAAACAAACAAATCGCTCTCCAAAATAGCTTGAAGAAATAGTTTACAAAATATTACAAAATGGTATTCTCATTTGGTCAGTGCAGTCTCTGTCTTGATCTGTTCGCCTTCAGGCCTTGAGAACCATTGCCTTCCACTCTCGTCACATGTTTCCCCCATTTAGATGAAAAATATTCAATTTGTCAGCTGGAGCTGACAAATGGGAGCTCACCCTGCTCCCTGGATTCAAACCGCTGACCTTTCAGTCAGCAGTCCTGCCGGCCACCAGAGCGCAATAATAGCTGAAGGAGGGAAAATAATTTTTATATATCCTGTTTTGTATCTATATAAATAAAAATATAATGTTCGTTTGTGGGATTAACATAACTCAAAAACCACGGGACGAATTGACACCAAATTTGGACAAAATACTGATATTAGTCCAACGAGTGACCATCACTCATAAAAACACTGAAAAACACAGCAGAAAGGACTTAAAAAGCAAAAAAACACCAAAAAATACATTACAACACATGTGCAAAACCACATATATATATACACAAACACACACACATATATACACATATATACAAATATATGCACATATATACACACACAAAACATATACACACAGACAGGCCCACAGCAACGTGTGGCAGGGGATGGCTAGTTTTTAAATAAACCTGCTGGGCCCATAACCCTAGTATAGGTAAAAGTTTTCCCCTGACATTACGTTTAGTTGAGCCTGACTCTGTGGGGTGGTGCTCATCTCCATTTCTGAGCTGGAGCTGACAGACGGGAGCTCACCCCATTCCTCAGGTCTCGGCGGTGGCCGGGAGAACATTTGCACAATTAAAACTTGTGTGCCAGCTGCGCCCGTTCCTTGGGAAGTCTGACTTGGCCACGGAGGTCCACGCTCTTGTTACATCCCGAATAGACTACTGTAACGCACTCTACATGGGGCTGCCTTTGAAGACTGCCCGGAAGCTTCAACTAGTCCAACGGTCGGCAGCCAGGTTGCTCACCGGAGCGGCGTACAGGGAACATACAACTCCTTTGTTATGCCGACTCCACTGGCTACTGATGAGCTTCCGAGCACAATTCAAAGTGCTGGTTTTAACCTTTAAAGCCCTAAACGGTTCTGGCCTAGACTACCGGTCCGAAAGTATCTCCTGTTACGAACCATCATGAAGTTTAAGATCTTCAAGAGAAGCCCTGCTCTCGATCCCACCACTGTCACAAACGCGGTTGGTGGGGACGAGAGACAGGGCCTTCTCAGCAGTGGCCCCCTGTCTGTGGCACTCTCTGTCCAGGGACATCAGGTTGGCCGCCTTCCAGAAGGACCTGAGCCATCTCTAAAAATCTATACTTCTGCCTGGGACTTTTTTTAGTATTTTCCCTCCAGCTGCTGAACCATCACTTCTCCAGCGTGTGTTTGTCTCATTGGATTGATTTGCTCCATTTCTCCATCCTTAGAGCGAGTCCATCAAACCCGATGAGTTCACCCTGGAGATCTTCGAACGCTTCCTGAACAAGCTCTGCCTTCGCCCGGACATCGACAAGATTTTACTAGAGATGTGAGTGAACGGAGTTTCGTTTTGGTGCAGGAGAAGGGGGGGGGAGTGTCTTAATTTGATTTATTTGCCTTGTTTTGAAATTGTTATTATTAAAATTATTGTCCTGGTACGGCTGTACCAGGAGCTTCAGCTTCATTTTCTTTCTATTGTTTGCATATATTCCAAGGTTCAATGCATTTGCAACAAGGTGGCTTCCCTTGGTTTGCAATCATAGGGCTAGCCACCTGTCTATCATTGTTAAGTTTTGGTTCCGCCCCTTTCCCCAGGGCCATGGGAAGAGAGGGAGCCATTTTAGTTCAGTCTTATAGTGGAAAGCTAAGCTACAGGATGTAGATTAGCTCCATCCGTAGAAAAGCTTCATTTCCTATAGCATCTAGGGCAGAAATTCCAGGGAAAAACAGTCCCAAAGCTCTGGCTGGGAGCTTACAGCCTTTCAGCTTTACAGCATCTGAGGGAAACAGTCCTAAAGTTTTGGAAGAAAACAGTTTTGCAGACTCAAAGAACTCCAGCTGGAGAATCTACATAGCCTTGACTGGTAGGTCTACTTGGGACCCAAGACGCAGCTTGGAACCGGTAGTACAACCCACATCAGCAAAGCTTAGACAGTAGATTGCCTGGGAGGGGTTAAAAGGGGTTTTCCTTGTTAAAGAAAGAAATAGTTCTCCAAGCAAGGTGCCTGTCCATTTTGGGGCAAGTTAAGAAGCAGTTGTTTAATCTGTTGAAGATCCAAGAAGTGTTTGTTGTTTTATTGAAGACCTAAGCAATAATAAAGAACTTTGTTAAACATTTCAAGCCCTTTAAAGACTGTGTATGGGAAAATCCTTGAAGGCCTCTCACCCGAGGCACCCCAGCTCCCCGCTGGGCACAAAGAGCACGTCCTATTTAAAAAATCAATTATTACAGGCCCAGCACGTGGCAGCACAATTATGATTAGCCGCTTTCTACAGGGAGAAAGGTGGGATATAAACATGGTGATGATGGCAATGTTAATGACGATGGTTGTGCTGTCACACCCAGACACTATAAAGTTAAAACTAAGATGGGCTTTTCTCTTTATCTGGGTGAACTGCGGGTGGCTTACTTAGAAGCTCAAGATTTCCAGCAACTGAGGCCAGTTCGGATTTGAACATCAAACAGAACATTATTTATTTATGTATTTAAAAATTTTCTATACCGATCTTCTCATCTACAAAAGGGACTCAGATCCGGTTCACAATATGTGTTCATAAACAAAAATACAAACCACACAATGCATCATCATTACACAATTCAAAACATATTACAATCACATAGCCACGTCGTCAAAGCATTCCTGGTCATAATTCACAATTATTCATTCTCCTTCCATATGGACCAAAGTTGTCAAAGGCCGCATTCCACAGCAAAATCTTTGTTAGCTTCCTGAACGTCAGGAGGGAGGGAGCAGTTCTAATCTCCTGTGGAAGGGAGTTCCAAAGCCGGGGAGCCACCATCGAGAAGGCCCTGTCTCTCGTCCCCACCAACCGCAATTGTGACAGTGGTGGGATTGAGAGCAGGGCCCCCCTGAAAGATTTTAAAGACCTCGATGGTTCATAGGGGAGAATCCGTTCAGACAGGTAAACAGGGCCAGAGTCATTTAGGGCTTTGTAGGTCAAAACCAGCACTTTGAATTGTGCTCGGAAGCTAATCGGCAGCCAGTGGAGCTGGCGTAACAGAGGGGTTGTATGCTCCCTGTACCCAGCACCCGTTAGAAATCTGGCTGCCGAGCATTGGACTAGCTGCAGCTTCTGGGCAGCCCCACGTAGAGAGCGTTGCAGTAATCTAGACGGAATGTAACCAAAGCGTGGACCACCGTGGCCAAGTCAGACTTCCCAAGGTACGGGCGCAGCTGGCGCACATTTATTTCTCAAAGTCCTTGACAGACTTGGCACAGCTTGATGAAGTTACAAACACAAACAGTCAACTCGTGAATCCATATAGATGTTCTTTCCTTCTCTTTTTCTTCGGCAGCTCAGGGTTAGGGTAAAAGATCCCAGGATTTTTTTACCATTGGGGAAAGTTAACTAACTTTCCCCAACGGTAGAAAAATCCTGGGATCTTTTACCCTAACCCTGAGCTGCTATCTTTTAGAAAGAGCAGGTCTTCCTCTATCCAAGCTCAAGGTTAGTTTGGGGATGAAGTAATGGAGCCTCTCCCAATGGCAGAGAAATCCAGAGATATTCCCTGCCCCAACGCTGAGCTACTGCCTTTTGGAAAGAGCGGGTCTTCCCCTATCTGAGCTCAGCACCAGTTTCAAAAGCAAGAGGGTAACCGTACTCACAATGGCCTGTCCGAGCTGCCTAGCTTGGCCACCAGCACATCTGAGGCTTTTTCTATACTAAAGACGGCAGGAGAGCTTCTCCAAAATGGAGATCTCATCCCCAGGAAAAAGGGCGGTCTCTAGACCAAACACCTCACCAAACTACAAATCCCAGGATGCTATAGCATTGAGCCATGGCCAATAAATTAAGGATAATGCCCTTCAAGTACGATCTCCAGCTGCTCCTAAGGAAGCTTCCTCTTTGGCTCAGGAATAAGATTACTGTATTATACAAATCTAATGTGCACCCAAGCGCCCCCCCCCCCCCCCCGGTAGCACAGCAAGTTAAATCGCTGAGCTGCTGAACTTGCTGACGAAAAGGTTGGCGGTTCGAATCCGGGGAGCAGGGAGAGTTCAAACATTTGCAGTTCGAAAACATGCAAATGTGCGTAGATCAATAGATACCGCTTTGGCGGGAAGATAATAGTGCTCCATGCAGTCATGCTGGCCACATGGTCTTGGAAGACAACGTATATCTTTGCATTTAATTTTTTTCCTGTCTAATTGGAGGCAGACCCTGTTAGTTTTGGTCCATCCCTCTAATCTGTTAAGACCTTCTTCTTCCTCCACTTCCTCCTCCTCCTCTTCCTCCTCCTCCTTCCCCTTCTTCTTCTTCTTCACCTCCTCCTCCTCTTTCTCCTGCTCCTTTTTCACCTCCTCCTCCTCTTCCTTCTCCGCCTTCTCGGTCCTCTACTTTTTCTTCTTCTTCTCCTTTTCCTCCTCCTCCTTCTCCTTGTCCTCCTCCTTCTCCTCCTCCTCCTTCTTTTTCTTCTTCTCCTTCGCCTCCTCCTCTTCCTCCTTCTCCTTCTCCTCCTACTCCTTCTCCTCCTCCTCCTCCTCCTCCTTCACCTCCTCCTCCTCCTTCTTCACCTCCTCCTCCTCCTTTTCCTCCTTCTCCTTCCTCTCCTTTTTCTTCTTCTTCTCCTCCTCCTCCTCCTATTCCTTCTCCTTCTTCTCCTTTTTCTTCTCCTTCTCCCCCTCCCCCTCCTCCTCCTCCTTGTCCTCCTCCTCCTCCTTCTTCTTCTCCTACTTCTCCTCCTCCTCCTTCTCCTCCTTCTCCTTCCTCTCCTTTTTCTTCTCCTCCCCCTCCTCCTCCTTCTTCACCTCCTCCTCCTCCTTCCTCTCCTTTTTCTCCTTCTCCTCCTCCTCCTCCTCCTCCTCCTCCTATTCTTTCTCCTTCTCCTCCTTTTTCTTCTCCTCCTCCTCCTCCTCCTCCTCCTCCTTCTTTTTCTTCTTCTCCTTCGCCTCCTCCTCTTCCTCCTTCTCCTTCTCCTCCTACTCCTTCTCCTCCTCCTCCTCCTCCTCCTTCACCTCCTCCTCCTCCTTCTTCACCTCCTCCTCCTCCTTTTCCTCCTTCTCCTTCCTCTCCTTTTTCTTCTTCTCCTCCTCCTCCTATTCCTTCTCCTTCTTCTCCTTTTTCTTCTCCTTCTCCCCCTCCCCCTCCTCCTCCTCCTTTTTCTTCTCCTCCTCCTCCTCCTCCTTGTCCTCCTCCTTCTTCTCCTACTTCTCTTTCTTCTCCTCCTCCTTCTCCTCCTTCCTCTCCTTTTTCTTCTCCTCCCCCTCCTCCTCCTTCTTCACCTCCTCCTTCTCCTTCCTCTCCTTTTTCTCCTTCTCCTCCTCCTCCTCCTCCTCCTCCTATTCCTTCTCCTTCCTCTCCCTTTTCTCCTCCTCCTCCTCCTCCTCCTCCTCCTCCTTTTTCTCCTCCTCCTCCTCCTCCTCCTCCTCCTTCCTCTTTCTCCTCCTCCTCCTCCTCCTCCTCCTCCTCCTCCAACTTCTTCTTCACCTCCTCCTCCTCCTTCCTCTCCTTTTTTTCTTCTCCTCCTCCTCCTCCTCCTCCTCCTTCCTCTTTCTCCTCCTCCTCCTCCTCCTCCTCCTCCTCCTCCTCCTCCAACTTCTTCTTCACCTCCTCCTCCTTCCTCTCCTTTTTTTCTTCTCCTTCTCCTCCTCCTCCTCCTCCTTCTTCTCCTTCTCCTCCTTCTCCACCTTCTTCTTCTCTTCCTCCGCCTCCTCCTCCTTCTCTACCTACTACTTCTCCTTCTGGTAAACAGTGGAGCCAAGGGGAAGCCGTACCTCAGTCTGGACCAGCTGATGGACTTCATCAACCAAAAGCAAAGAGACCCCCGCCTCAATGAGGTCCTGTATCCTCCGCTGACTCAGGCCCAGGTCCGCCAGCTCATCGACAAGTACGAGCCCAACCAACAGTTCCAGCAGCGAGGTGAGCCCTCTCCGTCTCCCTATCCTTCGTAAAATACTTTGGGTTCGCATAATCTCAAGGCTAGTATGGTTGGAATGTTGGACTTTATTTATTTAATGTCAAAAGCATTGCATAAATAAGTCTAAAACTGATAAAAATCGAGGGAACACCCAAACAAACCCAAACTCTGTCGGTCCTGCCTGAGGATAAATCAGGGTTGGTATTAAATCATTTCCTAGAGACCGGAACGAATGTGTGTATGTGTTTGGTTTGTTTGTTTGTTTGTTTTAATGTCTCAAGAAATGCATATTGCTTGGGGAAAGGAACTTTCTCTCTTTGCGATTTAGTATACAAATAGAAGTTATTACTATTATTATTTGTAGTAGTAGTAGTACAAATTGAAAGTTGTTATTACTACTACTATTATTATTATTAGTAGTAGTAGTAATGCAAATAGAAGTTGCTATTACTATTATTATTAGTAGTAATACAAATAGAAGTTGTTATTACTATTATTATTATTAGTAGTAGTACAAATTGAAGTTGTTATTACTATTACTAATGGTAGTAGTTGTAGTAATACAAATAGAAGTTGTTGTTATTACTATTATTATTAGTAGTAGTAATAATGCAAATAGAAGTTATTACTACTACCACTACTAGTAGTAATAATACAAATAGAAGTTGTTACTACTACTATTAGTAGTAGTAGTAATACAAATAGAAGTTATTATTATTAGTAGTAGTAATACAAATAGAAGCTGTTATTACTATTATTATTACTTATAACTTTCTCTCTTTGCGATTTAGTATACAAATAGAAGTTGTTATTACTATTATTATTATTATTAGTAGTAGTACAAATTGAAGTTGTTATTACTATTACTAATGGTAGCAGTTGTAGTAATACAAATAGAAGTTGTTGTTATTACTATTATTATTATTATTAGTAATACAAATAGAAGTTGTTACTACTACTACTACTATTAGTAGTAGTAATACAAATATAAGTTATTATTATTATTAGTAGTAATACAAATAGAAGCTGTTATTACTATTATTATTATTATTAGTAGTAGTAGTAATACAAATAGAAGTTGCTACTACTACTACTATTATTATTATTAGTAGTAATACAAATAGAAGTTATTATTAGTAGTAGTAGTAATACAAATAGAAGTTGTTATTATTAGTAGCAGTAATACAAATAGAAGTTGTTATTACTATTATTATTAGTAGTAGTAATACAAATAGAAGTTGTTGTTGTTGTTATTATTATTATTAGTAGTAGTAGTAATACAAATAGAAGTTGTTATTACTATTAGTAGTAGTAGTAGTAATACAAATAAAAGTTATTATTATTATCACAGTATGTCACAGCAAACGAAGCACTTCCGCATTCCCCGCATGCTTCCCCGCTGGAATGCTTTGCTGGAGTCTTCTTTATGGCCTCATAAATCAGTTAATTTAGCCTCCCCACACTTTAAGGTGGTACCTAATTTTCCTACTTAACAGATGCAATTGTCTTTTGGGCTGCAAAGGTCGACAACAGGCTACACACAATTGGTTGGAAACCCACTCCAACCCGGGCTGGCTTCGAACTCATGACCTTTTGGTCAGAGTGATCTTAATGCAGCTGACACTCAGCCAGCTGCACCACAATCCCGGTAGTAGTAGTAGTAGTAGTAGTAATAATAATAATAATAATAATAATAATAATAGAACAACAGTGGCAAATTATAACTATGCAGTTTGTGCATGGCAATAAACATCATGGATGGATGCGTAAATGGGAACCAGTGGGTGCTGCGATTTCCCCTTTTGCTACCTTCTAATGTTTTTTGCCCCCCTGTCTTTTCTTCAGACCAGATGTCGATGGAAGGGTTTGGGCGCTACCTGGGCGGAGAAGAGAATGCCATTGTCCCCCCAGAAAAGCTGGACTTAAGTGACGATATGACCCAGCCCTTAAGCGGCTACTTCATTAATTCTTCACATAATACCTACCTCACAGGTATGTTCTGCAATGGTTGTGACTTTCTCTCCATCTTCTGCAAATGAAAAAAAAAGTTGCATATCTAGATAGAGAATATATAGTTTTTGCTTTGTTTGCATTTATATCCCACCTAGGTTCTTGTGGGTTTTTTCGGGCTATAGAGCCATGTTCTAGAGGCATTTTCTCCTGACGTTTCGCCTGCATCTATGGCAAGCATCCTCAGAGGTAGTGAGGTCTGTTGGAAGTAGGACAATGGGTTTATATATCTGTGGAATGGCTGGGATGGGGCAAGAAGCACTTCCCTTCTGGAGCTAGGTGTGAATGTTTCACCTGATCACCTTCATTAGCATTTGAAGGCCTGCCTGAGCCTGGGAAAATGTTTTGTTGAGAGGTGTTAAGATGTGCCTGGTTGTTTCCTCTCTGCTGTTTTGCTGTTGTAATTTTAGAGTTTTTTAATACTGGTAGCCAGATTTTGTTCATTTTCATGGTCTCTTCCTTTCTGTTGAAATTGTCCACATGCTTGTGGATTTCAATGGCTTCTCTGTGTAGTCTGACATGGTGGTTGTTGGTGTGGTCCAGCATTTCTGTGTTCTCAAATAATATGCTGTGTCTAGGCTGGTTCCTCAGGTGCTCTGCTATGGCTGACTTCTCTGGTTGGAGTAGTCTGCCGTGCCTTTCATGTTCCTTGATGCGTGCCTGGGCAATGCTGCTGCGTTTGGTGGTCCCTCTGTAGACTTGTCCACAGCTGCATGGAATACAATGGTAGACTCCTGCAGAGGTGAGAGGATCCCTCTTGTCCTTTGCTGAACGGAGCATTTGTTGGATTTTCTTGGCGGGTCTGTAGATAGTTTGTATGTTGTGTTTCCTCATCAGCTTCCCTCTGCGGTCAGTGGTTCCCTTGATGTCTGGCAGGAACACTTTTCCTCTGGGTGGATCTTCATCTTGACTCTCATGGCTTCTCCTTGGTGGTCTTGCAGCTCTTCTGATGTCTGAGGTGGAGTCTCCATTGGCCTGGAGAGCCCACTTGAGGGGGTTCAGTTCATCTTGGAGGAGGTGGGCTTCACAGATTCTTTTTGCACGGTCTGCCAAGGCTTGAATGGGGCTTCTTTTTTGACTTGGGTGATGGTTGGAGTTTTTATGTAGATATCTCTCTGTGTGTGTGGGTTTTCTGTAGACGGTGTGACCCAATTGTTGATCTGGTTTGCGGATGACTAGGACATCTAGAAAAGGCAGTCTTCCTTCATTTTCATATATCCCACCTGTCGTGCATTTATGTCCCACCTTTCCTCCAAGGTGCTTAAAGTGGCATATGGGTTATTTTCTTCCAATTCTGTGTTCACTACAATCCCATATTGTTGGTTATGCTGCAAAAGGAAAAGGTGAACACACCCAAGTGAACCTCATGGAGGAGCGGAGGATTTCATATAATAGTGCCTTAGCGCTATCTATATATATATATAAATGCTCTGTGCGTCATGAGTACCTTAAAAACAAACGAACCAATGAACGAAATCACACCAAATTTGGCAACACAACGTCTCACAACATAAGGAGTGACCATCACTCAAAAATTATGATTTTGTCATTTGGGAGTTGTAGTTGCTGGGATTTATAGTTCACCTACAATCAAAGAGCATTCTGAACCCCACCAACGATGGAATCTAACCAAAATTGGCACACAGGACTCTCCTGACCAACAGAAAACACTAGAAGAGTTTAGTGGGCATTGACCTTGCGTGTTGGAGTTGTAGTTCATCTACATCTAGAGAGCGCTGTGGACTCAAACAATGATGGATCTACACCAAACTTGGCACAAATACTCAATATGCCCAAATATAAACACAGATGGAGTTTGGGGGAAATAGAATTTTGACATTTGGGAGTTGCAGTTGCTGGGATTTATAGTTCACCTAAAATCAAAGAGCATTCTGAACCCCACCAACGATGGACTTGAACCAAACTTGGCACACAGGACTCCCACGACGAACAGAAAATACTGGAAGGATTTGGTGGCCAGTGTCCTTTGGTTTTGGAGTTGTAGTTCACCTACATCCAGAGATCACTGTGGACTCAAACAATGAGGGATCTGGACCAAACTCTACACGAATACTCAATATGCCCAAATGTGAACACTGGTGGAGTTTGGGGAAAATAGAATCTTGACATTTGGGAGATGTAGTTGCTGGGATTTATAGTTCACCTACAATCACAGAGCATTCTGAACCCCACCAACGATAGAACTGGGACAAACCTCCCACAAAGAATCCCCATGTGGGCCACAGCAACACATGGCAGGGGACGGCTAGTTTATTTATACAGAAGTTTAAATGGCGCCCCATAACTTCTCACTTCTTTCTAGAATTGGCTCTTGCTCACTGTTGGCAAGACTCCTGTAAATAGTATTAATGATAATAATATCTATATAAATAAAAAAATGTAATGTTAGTTTGTGGGATTAACAGAACTCAAAAACCACTGGACGAATTGACACCAAATTTGGACACAAGACACCTAACAACCCAATGTATGTCCTTCACTAAAAAAGAAAAAAGATTTCGTCATTTGGGAGTTGTAGTTGCTGGGATTCATAGCTCACCTACAATCAAGGAGCATTCTGAACCCCACCAACGATGGAATTGAACCAAACTTGGCACACAGTTCTCCCATGACCAACAGAAAATACTGGAAGGGTTTGGTGGACAGTGTCCTTTGGTTTTGCAGTTATAGTTCACCTACACACACACACACACACACATATCCCTTTTCCCTAGTTCCAACAGACCTCACTACCTCTGAGGATGCTTGCCATAGATACAGGCGAAACATCAGGAGAAAATGCCTCTAGAACATGGCCATATAGCCCGAAAAATCCTACAACAACCTATTAAAATGGTTGTTTTCTGTGGTAAAAATCATTTGCAAAAGGGAATAAACCCAAACCTTTGCATCAGAAAGGAAATATCGTAGTCTGAGGTTCAAAATGTCTTCCTCAGAGTTACTTTACACAACATAAAAGCATAAAAAGGTTGTTTTCAGAGGTAAAAATCCTTTGCAAAAGGGAATAAAGCCCAATCTTTGCATCCGAAAGAGAAATATCGTAGTCTGAGGTTCAAAATGTCTCCCTTAGAGTTACTTTACACCACAAAAAAGAGTAAAATGGTTGTTTTCTGAGATTAAAATCCTTTGCAAAAGGGAATATACACCAACCTTTGCATCAGAAAGGGAAATATCATAATCTGAGGTTCAAAATGTCTCCCTCAGAGTTACTTTACACCATAAAAAAGCGCAAAATGGTTGTTTTCTGAGGTAAAAATCCTTTGCAAAAGGGAATAAACCCCAATCTTTGCATCAGAAAGGGAAATGTCGTAGTCTGAGGTTCAAAATGTCTCCCTTAGAGTTACTTTACACCACAAAAAAGAGTAAAATGGTTGTTTTCTGAGGTAAAAATCCTTTGCAAAAGGGAATATTTCCCAACCTTTGCATCAGAAAAGGAAATATTGTAGTCTGAGGTTCAAAATGTCTCCCTCAGAGTTACTTTACGCCATAAAAAAGCGCAAAATGGTTGTTTTCTGAGGTAAAAATCCTTTGCAAAAGGGAATAAGCACCAACCTTTGCATCAGAAAAGGAAATACTGTAGTTTGAGGTTCAAGATGTCTCCCTCAGAGTTAATTACGCCACATAAAAGCATAAAATGGTTGTTTTCTGAGGTAAAAATCCTTTGCAAAAGGGAATAAACCCCTTTGCGTCAGAAAGGGAAACATCGTACCGTAGTCTGAGGTGTTTGTGTGCTCACTTTTGTTAAATGAAATCCAAGGAAAAAGGAGAACAGAGCGATTGCCTGAGGGAACGTTTATCTGAAGTGAAAGGGTTTTTATGAGGGACGTCTGCGAAGAAAATGTCTCCCTCTTGGGAACTGAAAGAGCGGTCTCTCTTGAGATACAGATCTGCTCCTTGTATTGCATTTCCTCTTTCCCTTTTTTTTCTCCTAACCGTTTTGGATATGGCTTCTCCAATTCCAGTTTTGTCAGGCGTATAAATAATTCACTGGCCGACACACATTTTGCTGCTTTAAATGTTCGCCCTGTTTCTGGGTCGATTTGAGTTGCTGATTCCAAAAATTGCGTCTGCTTTCTCCTTATCAGCTCCGGTTTTTTAGATACAGAACATATGGAATCTCCTATAGAAAATCCATAATAACCTTGTCTGAGAGACTATAGCTGGTGGGGTACAATCAATGCATTTTTCTGAATAAGTGCCTTGAAAAATCCCCGGAACAGGCCTAGAAAGCAGGACATCCAAGAAAAAACATAAAACTGGTGGTAGAATAATAATAATAATAATAATAATAGTAATAGTAATAATAATAATGCGATATAATACAGTCATAACAAGAATATATAATATATTATAATAATGCAATGTAATACAAACATAAGAATATATAACAGTAACAATATATAATAATAATGCAGTATCATACAATCATAAGAATATATAACAATAACAACATGCAATGTAATACAATCATAAGAATATATAATATAACAATAATATATAATAATAATACAATATAATACAATCATAAGAATATATAACAATAACAACATATAATAATGCAATGTAATGCAATCATAAGAATATATAATATAACAATAACAATATATAATAACAATGCGGTATCATACAATCATAATAATAATATATAACAATAACAACGTATAATAATGCAATGTAATACAATCATAAGAATATATAATATAACAATAATATCTAATAATAATAATACAATATAATACAATCATAAGAATATATAACAATAACAATATATAACAATGTTGTTCATTCATTCAGTCATCTCCGACTCTTCGTGACCTCATGGACCAGCCCACGCCAGAGCTCCCTGTTGGCCGTCACCACCCCCAGCTCCTTCAAGGTCAGTCCAGTCACTTCAAGGATGCCATCCATCCATCTTGCCCTTGGTCGGCCCCTCTTCCTTTTGCCTTCCACTTTCCCCAGCATGATTGTATATAATATATACATATAATACATATAATATATAATATAATATATATACATATAATATATACATATAATATAACAATAACAATATATAATAACAATGCAATATAATACAATCATAAGAATATACAACAGTAACAATATATAACAATAATACAATATAATACAATCATAAGAATATATAACAATATATAACAATAATGCAATATAATACAATCATAACAAGAATATATAATATAACAATAACAATATAATAATAATGCAATGTAATCTATATAAATAAAAATGTAATGTTGGTTTGTGGGATTAACAGAACTCAAAAACCACTGGACGAATTGACACCAAATTTGGACACAAGACACATATCAGGTCAACAAGTGACTATCACTAATAAAAACACTGAAAAACACAGCGGAAGGGACTTAAGAAGCCAAAAAATACATTACAATGCATGTGCAAAACCACATATATACACACAAACACACATATATACACGCATTTATGCATACACGCACAAAACACATACACAGAAAGGAGGGAGGAAGGAAGGAAAGAAAGAAGGGTAGAGAAGGAAGGAAGGAGGGAGAGAAGAAGGGAAAGGAGGGAAGGAGAGAAAGAAGGAAAGAAAGAAATTGAGAGAAGAAGGAGGGAAGGAAGGAAGGAAGGAAAAAAGGATAAAGAAGGAAGGAGAGGAGGGAGAGAAAGAGAGAAAGAAAGAAAGGTAGAGAAGGAAGGAGAGAGAAGGGAGAGGAGGGAAGGAGAGGAAGAAGGAAAGAAAGAAAGAAAGAAAGGTAGAGAAGGAAGGAGGGAAAGGAAGAGGGAGAGAAGAGGGAAGGAGAGAAGGAAGGAAAAAAGGATAGAGAAGGAAGGAAGGAAGGAGAGAAGGAGGGAGAGGAGGAAAGGAGAGAAGAAAGGAAAGAAAGGTAGAGAAGGAAGGAGAGAAGGAGGGAAAGAAGGAGGGAAGGAGATAAAGAAGGAAAGAAAGAAGGGTAGAGAAGGAAGGAGGGAGAGAAAAAGGGAAAGAAGGAGGAAAGGAGAGAAAGAAAGAAAGGTAGAGAAGGAAGGAAGGAGAGAAGGAGAGAGGGAAGGAGAGAAGGAAGGAAAGAAAGGAGGGTAGAGAAGGAAGGAGAGAAGGAGGGAGATAAGGAAATAAGTAAAAGAGGGAAGGAAGGAGAGAAGGAATGAAAGAAAAAGGGAGGGAAGGAAGGAAAGAGACAAGGAAGGCTGGAACCAAAGAGCAAAGGAAGCGAGAAAAGAAAAAGGGAGAGAAGGGAAAAAGAGGGAAGGAAAGGCAGAGGGAGGGAAGGTTGGCCACAGCAACACGTGGCAGGTACAGCTGGTTAATAATATAAAATAAAAATAATTAAATAATAAATAATAAATAAATAAATAAATAATAATAATAATAATAAAAATAAAAATAAAAATTAAGAATAACAGTATATAATACAATAATAATAATTATTATAACAATATAATAATTGTGATGTAAAATATAATGGTGATAATAATTCTCCTTTCATCCGCAGCTGGGCAACTGACCGGCAATTCCTCGGTGGAGATGTATCGGCAGGTCCTGCTGAGCGGCTGCCGCTGCATTGAGCTTGACTGCTGGAAGGGTCGACCACAGGACGAGGAACCCTTCATCACCCACGGATTCACAATGACCACGGAAATCCCCTTCAAGGTATCTGAGACGAAAACATAGCCCTGTTGAAGGGATAGACCTCCTATGTTGGGCCTGGGACCTGGACTGTGCCACCCATTGAGATGAACCCAAGAAAGGAGGTCTACCTTCTCAACAGGTCTACCATTGCAGACTGAGCCTAGTCTTAGGACCAGCAAAATATCAAAACCTTAAGCCACAACTCAATCAATATGTTCATTGTCATAGTCCAGGCCCATGTCCAAAAGCTATGAAAGGTACCCAACAGTTTTCGGAGTAAATACGGGACAGGAGACACTCAACAAAGGCTATTATCAAGCTTACACCAAGAGTAAAAACACTGTAGGTTACAGATACAGTTGGGGAGAAATCAGACTAGCTCTTTGACTCTCCATGGCAATTTATGTGTCTGCGAAACATGGACTGTCTACAGATGTCAACATTTGACACCGAAATACAACACCACCTGAGTTCTGTGAGTGCAGCATTTTTCCGAATGAAGCAGAGAGTGTTTGAGGAGCGAGACATCCATAGGGAGACCAAGGTGCTTGTTTATAAAGCTATTGTCCTCCCAATCCTGCTATATGCCTGCGAAACGTGGACCATCTACAGATGTCAACATTTGACATCAAAATACAACACCGCCTGAGCTCTGCGAGTGCAGCATTTTTCCGAATGAAGCAGAGAGTGTTTGAGGTCCGGGACATCTGTAGGGCAACCAAGGTGCTTTTTTATGAAGCTATTGTCCTCCCAATCCTGCTATA
This sequence comes from Anolis sagrei, assembly GCF_037176765.1. Lineage (NCBI taxonomy): Eukaryota > Metazoa > Chordata > Lepidosauria > Squamata > Anolidae > Anolis > Anolis sagrei. The sequence goes on from NC_090032.1 coordinate 16,332,819, forward strand.
TGACTGGGAAATGAGGACTATGTACAGATGTCAACATTTGACACCGAAATACAACACTGCCTGAGCTCTGCGAGTGCAGCATTTTTCCGAATGAAGCAGAGAGTGTTTGAGGACCGGGACATATAAAGCAATTGTCCCCCCAATCCTGCTCTATGCCTGCAAAACGTGGACTGTCTACAGACGTCACATGCAACTCCTGGAATGATTCCATCAACGTTGCCTCCGAAAATTCCTGCAAATCTCTTAGGAGGACTCGCAGAGCTCAGCCAGTGTTGTAATTCAGCGTCAATGCTGACTTTTGTGGAGAGGTGGCTGCCAAGGAAGCGGAAATGGTCAACATTTTCTAACATTACTCCACTAAGCTGTATTTCTGGCATTGAAGAAGGATTGACTGGTGATTGCTGGAAGAGCACTTGGGTTTTCTCGATGTTCAGTGACAGGCCGAGCTTCTCGTATGCTTCTCGTATGCTTCTGCAAAAGTGTTGGGAGTGGCTTGTAGGTCTTCTTCTGAATGTGCACAGACGACATTATCATCGGCATATTGGAGTTCTATAACAGATGTTGCTGTGGCCTTGGTTTTGGCTTTCAGTCTGCTGAGGTTAAATAGCTTGCCATCTGTCCGATGTCTATGATTCTAAGGTTGCACGTTCGAATCCGGGAAGCGAGTGAGCTCCCACTGTCTCCATTTCTAAGCCGAAGAGCTGGCATTATCTTAGACACCTCCGAGGTTATGTGGCCGGCATGACTGCAATGAGCGCCGTTACCTTTCTGTCGGAGCAGTACCTATTGATCTACTCATATTTGCAGGATACAAATAATAGTAATTTATTCAATTATTTAATAAATAAATAAATAATACATTATTAATAATTAAATAATTAACCGGGAGCCCTCGGTGGCACATTGGGTTAAAGCGCTGCGCTGCTGAGCTTGTTGACCCAAAGGTCGCAGGTTCAATTCCGGGGAGAAGCGTGAGCTTCCGCTGTCAGCCCTAGCTTCTGCCAACCTAGCGGTTTGAAAACATTCAAACGTGAGTAGATCAATAAGTACCCCTCCGGCGGGAAGGTAAGGGCGCTCCATGCAGTCATGCTGGCCACATGACCTTGGAGGTGTCTATGGACAACGCCGGCTCTTCGGCTTAAAAATGGAGATGAGCATGACACCCCAGAGTCGGACACGACTGGACTTAATGTCAAGGGGGAAAATCAAAATCATGTCTCCTCTCAGCCTTCTCTTCTTCAGGTTAAACATGCCCAGCTCTTTAAGCCGCTCCTCATAGGGCATGTTCTCCAGACCCTTGATCATTTGAGTCACCCTCCTCTGGACACATTCCATGCAGTCATGCCAGCCTCATGACCTTGGAGGTGTCTATGGACAACTCTGGCTCTTCGGCTTAAAAATGGAGATGAGCACGACACCCCAGAGTCGGACACGACTGGACTTAATGTCAAGGGGAAAACCAAAACCATGTCTCCTCTCAGCCTTCTGTTCTTCAGGCTAAACATGCCCAGCTCTTTAAGCCGCTCCTCATAGGGCTTGTTCTCCAGACCCTTGATCATTTGAGTCGCCCTCCTCTGGACACATTCCAGCTTGTCGATTGCGATGCCCAGAATTGGACACAATATTCCAGGTGTGGTCTTATTCCCGGTTTGTGTTTTTTTTTGCAGGAAGTCATCGAGGCGATTGCCGAAAGCGCCTTCAAGGCTTCGACCTTCCCGGTTATTCTTTCATTTGAGAACCACGTTGACTCGTGAGTAGCTTTTGGCCGCGGAGACCAAAGGAGCTGTTCTTTCAGCACCTGGGAGAGCGCAAATGGCAGCATCACGGTTTGTTTCTTCTGGGTTTTCCTAGGGCAAAGCAACAAGCCAAGATGGCGGAGTATTGCCGGAATATTTTTGGTGACGCTCTCCTCATCGATCCCTTTGAAAAATATCCGGTATGTCTTCAAAGTGAGCTTGAAGGGGGAAAAATACCATCTGGGGAGAAACTTAAAGTGGTGGGTTGTATTGTCGAGGGCTTTCATGGCCGGAATCACTGAGTTGTGAGTTTCCCAGGCTATATAGCCATGTTCCAGCAGCATTCTCTCCTGACGTTTCGCCTGCATCTATGGCAGGCATCCTCAGAGGTTGTGAGGTCCTCACAACCTCTGAGGATGCCTGCCATAGATGCAGGCGAAACGTCAGGAGAGAATGCTGCTGGAACATGGCCAGACAGCCTGGAAAACTCACAACAACCTAGGCAAGTGAGGTTAGTGTTTGAGGCAAGTGTGAATGCTGCCATTGGCCAGCTTGATTAGCATTGAATAGCCTTGCAGCTTCAAAGATTAGCTGCTTCCTGCCTGGGGGAAGCCTTTGTTGAGAGGTGCTAGCTGGCCCTGACAATCACCACGTCAAAAAAACACAGAGAAGCCATTGAAATAATAATAATAACAACAACAACAATAATAAAATAATATAATACATCGTAAGAATATCTAACAATAACAATATATAATAATAATAAAACAATATAACAAAATCATAAGAATATCTAACAATAACAATATATATAGTAATAATAACGCAATATAATAGAATCATAACAAGAATATATAATATAACAAGAATATATAATATAGCAATAACAATACATAATAATAATAAAACAATATAATAAAATCATAACAGGAATATCTAACAATAACAATATTATAATAATAATAATAATAATAATAATAATGCAATATAATAGAATCATAACAAAAATATATAATATAACAAGAATATATAATATAACGATAACAATATATGATAATAATGAAGCAATATAATATCATAACAAGAATATCTAACAATAACAATATAATAATAATAATGCTATACAATAGAATCATAACAAGAATATCTAACAATAACAATATATAATAATAATAATGCAATATAATAGAATCATAACAAGAATATATAATATAACAAGAATATATAATAAAACAATATAATAAAAGCATAACAAATATATCTAAGAATAACAATATATAATAATAATGCAATATAATAGAATCATAACAAGAATATATAACAATAACAATATATAATAATAATGAAACAATATAATAAAATTATAACAAGAATATCTAACAATAACAATATATAATAATAATAATAATGTAATATAATAGAATCATAACAAGAATATGATTAACAATAACAATATATAATAATAACGCAATATAATAGAATCATAACAAGAATATATAATATAACAATAATATATAATATAACAATAACAATATATAATAATAATGAAACAATATAATAAAATCATAACAAGAATATCTAAGAATAACAATATATAATAATAATGCAATAGAATCATAACAAGAATATATAATGTAACAAGAATATATAATATAACAATAACAATATATAATAATAATGAAACAATATAATAAAATCATAAGAATAACAATAACAATATACAATAATAATGCAATATAATAGAATCATAACAAGAATATATAACAAGAATATATAATATAACAATAACAATATATAAGAATAATGAAACAATATAATAGAATCATAACAAGAATATCTAACAATAACAATATATAATAATAACGCAATATAATTGAATCATAACAAGAATATATAATAAGAATATATAATATAACAATGATATATAATAGTAATAAAACAATATAATAAAATCATAACAAGTATATCTAAGAATAACAATATATAATAATAATGCAATATTAGAATCATAACAAGAATATATAATATAACAAGAATATATAATATAACAAGAATATATAATAATAATAAAACAATATAATAAAATCATAACAAGAATATCTAAGAATAACAATATATAATAATAATAATGCAATATTAGAATCATAACAAGAATATATAATATAACAATTTATACCCCACCACAGAACAGTTAAAAACAATTAAAACAACAGCATTATAACAATCAATTAAACATCATATAACATCTCATTATACATATCTCATATAACACTCCATATACCTGTGGAGTGTCTGGATGGAGGCGAAACGTCAGACAAAAATGCTGCTAGAACATGGCCCGGAAACCATACTCCATATACCTGTGGAGTGTCTGGATGGAGGCGAAACGTCAGACAAAAATGCTGCTAGAACATGGCCCGGAAACCATACTCCATATACCTGTGGAGTGTCCGGATGGAGGCGAAACGTCAGGCAAAAATGCTGCTAGAACACCGCCATACAGCCCAGAAACCACCCAACTGGCCGCAGTGCGTTTCGTTTAGCAAAGGAGCTTTGTAAAATATTATCTACACAGGTTTCGCACCTTTCTCACACTTTCCTTGATTCCTGGGAGATATTTCAAGCTCCCAGGAAAGGAGCGTGAAATATCTCCGAAGGTGGGTACCCGCATCCTTCTTCCTTCCCAAGCCCGTGAAGAAAGATCTCTTGCGCTTCTTATCTTGATGCCACGCTTGAAGGGCCTTTCCTTCTTTCTCTCTCCAGCTCCAGCCTGGCGTTCCCTTGCCGAACCCTCAAGAGCTGCAGGGTCGGATTCTGGTGAAAAACAAAAAGCGTCGGCCGCACAGCAAGGGCTCGGAGGGCAGCGTCCGCAAGCGGGTCCTGGAGCAGATGCCCAGCACTTACAGCGATTCCTCAGGGGTTGGCGAGCCAGGCTCCCCCGCACTAGGTACGCATCCTGAGGGCCGGAATCCATGTTTTCATCCTATTTTTTTCCCAATTGAAGAACATCCAGCCTGTCTGCCTTCCACACGTGGGTGGTCATAGAATCATAGAACGATAGAGTTGGAAGAGACCTCCTGGGCCATCCAGTCCAACCCCATTCTGCCAAGAAGCAGGAATATTGCATTCAAATCAACCCTAACAGATGGCCATCCAGCCTCTGTTTAAAAGCTTCCAAAGAAGGAGCCTCCACCACACTCCGGGGCAGAGAGTTCCACTGCTGAACAGCTCTCACAGTCAGGAAGTTCTTCCTCGTGTTCACATGGTAGTTTGAAGCCATTGTTCCGTGTCCTAGTCTCCAAGGAAGCAGAAAACAAGCTTGCTCCCTCCTCCCTGTGGCTTCCTCTCACATATTTATACATGGCTATCATATCTCCTCTCAGCCTTCTCTTCTTCAGGCTAAACATGCCCAGCTCCTTAAGCCGCTCCTCATAGGGCTTGTTCTCCAGACCCTTGATCATTTTAGTCGCCCTCCTCTGGACACATTCCAGCTTGTCAATATCTCTCTTGAATTGTGGTGCCCAGAATTGGACACAATATTCCAGGTGTGGTCTAACCAGAGCAGAATAGAGGGGTAGCATGACTTCCCTAGATCTAGACACTCGGCTCCTCTTGATGCAGGCCAAAATCCCATTGGCTTTTTTTGCCACCACATCACATTGTTGGCTCATGTTTAACTTGTTGTCCACGAGGACTCCAAGATCTTTTTCACACATACTGCTCTCAAGCCAAGCATTGTCCCCCATTCTGTATCTCTGCATTTCATTTTTTCTGCCAAAGTGGAGTATCTTGCATTTGTCACTGTTGAACTTCATTTTGTTAGTGAAGTTTAACAGTGACAAATGCAAGATACTTTATTTATTTTATTGTGATATTATTTTGTTGTTTGTATTTTATTTTGTTGTAATGTATCCCCATTGGGGAGATGGTGGCGGGGTATAAATAAAGTTTATTATAATTATTTTACTGACACAAAAGCACAGCATGTCACAGCAAACGAGATCTCTCTGCTGGATTTCGTATCACAAAATCACAAGTCGAACACGTCCAAGCATCTAGGACTGTGTGATGTATTTCCGAATGATGCGCGCAGATCCAAGTCAGGTGGCCTTTTGCAGTTGACAGATTGTGATTTTGTCGATGTTTATTCTTTCCAAATGCCGGCTGAGATCTTTTGGCACAGCACTCAGTGCACCAATGACCACTGGGACCACCTATGCTGGTTTATGCCAGAGCCTTTGCAGTTCGATAGCGGCTAAGTTTTTCCTGTTGTTTTTCCTCAATGTGACTGTCACCCGGTATAGCGACATCAATAATCTAGAATTTTTTCTTTTCCACAGTCGTGATGTCTGGTGTATTGTGTTCCAAAACTTTGTCAGTCTGGATTCGAAAATCCCATAGGATCTTTGCATGTTCATTTTCCACGACCGTTGCAGGTTTATTATTTATTTATTTATCGTGTCATCAGCAACCATTGTATTACAATTCTAACAGAGCAAAACAAACACACAAATTAAAAAGGAAAAAAAAACACAGATTTTGCAAATTTGGTATTTGGTTAAATGTCCTTTGACCAGTATCTGGCCACTTGGAGTGCCTCTGGGGTTGCCGCAAGGAGGTCCTCCATGGTGCATGTGGCAGGGCTCAGGGTGCATTGCAGAAGGTGGTCTGTGGTTTGCTCTTCTCCACACTCGCATGTTGTGGATTCCACTTTGTAGCCCCATTTCTTAAGATTGGCTCTGCATCTCGTGGTGCCAGAGCGCAGTCTGTTAAATGCCTTCCAAGTCGCCCCGTCTTCTGAGTGCCCAGGGGGGAGTCTCTCATCTGGTATCACCCATGAATTGAGGTGCTGGGTTTGGGCCTGCCAGTTTTGGACTCTCGCTTGCTGGGGTGTTCCAGCGAGTGTCTCTGTAGATCTAAGAAAACTATGTCTTGATTTAAGTCGTTGACGTGCTGGCTGATACCCAAACAAGGGATGAGCTGGAGATGTCTCTGACTTGGTCCTTTCACTATTGGCTGCTACTTCCCGGCAGATGTCAGGTGGTGCAATGCCGGCTAAACAGTGTAATTTCTCCAGTGGTGTAGGGCGCAGACACCCCGTGATAATGCGGCATGTCTCATTAAGAGCCACATCTACTGTTTTAGTGTGGTGAGATGTGTTCCACACTGGGCATGCATACTCAGCAGCAGAATAGCATAGCGCAAGGGCAGATGTCTTCACTGTTTATGATCCCACCAATGCAGGTTTATGATCCCACCAATACTTTCCTGCTGGCAGGTGGTCCTTGTGACATAAGTTCCAGTGAATCATCTGGGCCACAGAGTTGGCCTCTGTTTGTAGTCTGTCTGTGCGATTTTCTTGCAACAGCTGAGAAGATGATCCATGGTTTCATCCGCTTCCTTGCACAGTCTGCATTTTGGGTCATCCGCTGATTTTTCAATCCTGGCCTTAATGGCATTGGTTCTGATGGCTTGCTCCTGGGCTGCAAGAATCAGGCCTTCTTCTGTCTCCTTCCTCAGGGTTCCATTCATGAGCCATAACCAGGTCTTCTCCTTGTCAACTTTTCCTTCAATCTTGTCAAGGAACTGCCCATGCTATGCTTTGTTGTGCCAGTTGTCAGCTCTGGTTGGAGTGCAGTTTTCTTGTACTGACTCTTTGTCTGCTGTGCTTTGAGAAGTTTCCAATTATTTACTTCAATTAAAGCAGGTTCTTGGCTTTCCTTGACATATTCTGCCAGGGCATCGTGTTGTTGTTCTTCGACTGCTTGTTTGACTTGTAAAAGTCCTCTGCCCCCAAACTTTCCAGGCAGATAGAGCCGGTCAACATCACTGCGAGGATGTAATGAATTATGAATGGTCATGAGTTTTCTAGTTTTTCTGTCCAAATTGTCCAGTTCTGCCTGTGTCCAGTTTATGACGCCAACCAGGCCATGATGGCCGCCCGTAGAGGCCACCATCCAGCCATGAGCCATGGAGACACCAACCAGGCCATGACGGCCGCCCGAAGAGTCCACAATCCAGCCATGGCCCATGGAGATGCCAACCAGGCCATGACAGCGGCCCGAAGAGGCCACCATCCAGCCATGGCCCACGGAGACGCCAACCAGGCCATGACGGCCGGCCGAAGCGGCCACCATCCAGCCATGGCCCACGGAGACGCCAACCAGGCCATGATGGACTCCCAAAGCGACCACCATCCAACCATGGCCCCTGGAGATGCCAACCAGCCCGTGATGGCTGCCCAAATCAACCACCATCCAGCCATGACCCACGGAGATGCCAACCAGGCCATGACAGCCACCCGAAGAGCCTGCCATCCAGCCATGGCCCACAGAGACGCCAACCAGGTCATGATGGCGCCCAAAGCAACCACTATCCAGCCATGGCCCATGGAGACTTCAATCAGCCCATGATGGACTCCCAAAGCGACCACCATCCAGCCATGACTACTGAAGACCCAAACCAGCCCATGATGGCCACCCGAAGCGGCTGCCATACAGCCATGGCTCATGGAGATGCCAACCAGCCCATGATGGCCGCCCAAAGCGACCACTATCCAGCCATTGACCCCTGAGACGCCAACCAGGCCATGACGGCTGCCCAAAGCGACCACTATCCAGCCATGGCCTCCGGAGACGCCAACCAGCCCATGATGGACTCCCAAAGCGGCCACTATCCAGCTATGGTCCATGGAGATGCCAACCAGCCCATGATGGCCGCCCAAAGCGGCCACCATCCAGCCATGGCCACCGGAGACGCCAACCAGCCCATGATGGCTGCCGGAAGTGGTCACTATCCAGCCATGGCCGCCAGAGACGCCAACCAGGCCATGACAGCTGCCCGAAGCGACCACCATCCAGCCATGGCCGCCAGAGACGCCAACCAGGCCGTGACGGCCACCCGAAGCGGCTACCATCCAGCTATGGCTCACGGAGACGCGAAACAGGCCATGACAGCCGCCCGAAGTGGCCACCATCCAGCCATGGCCACCGGAGACGCCAACCAGTCCATGATGGCTGCCGGAAGTGGTCACCATCCAGCCATGGCCCACAGAGATCTCAACCAGGCCATGACGGCCGCCCGAGCCATGGCCGCCAGAGACGCCAACCAGGCCATGACAGCTGCCTGAAGCGGCCACCATCCAGCCATGGCCTACGGAGATGCCAACCAGGCCATGATGGCCACCCGAAATGGCCACCATCCAGCCATGGCCGCCAGAGACGCCAACCAGGCCATGACGGCTGCCCGAAGCAACCACCATGCAGCCATGCCCCCCGGAGATGCCAACCAGCCCATGATGGACTCCTAAAGCGACCACCATCCAGCCATGGCCCCTGAAGATGCCAACCAGGTCATGATGGCCGCCCAAAGCGACCACCATCCAGCCATGGCCCACGGAGACCTCAACCAGGCCATGACAGCCACCCGAAGCGGCCACCATCCAGCCATGGCCGCCGGGGATGTCAACCAGCCCATGATGGCCACCCGAAGCGGCCACCACCCAGCAATGGCCCCTGGAGATGCCAGCCAGTCCATGGTGACTGACAGAAGCGACCACCATCCAGCCATGGCCCACGGAGATGCCAACCAGGTCATGATGGCCGCCCGAAGAGGCCACCATCCAGCCATGGCCCACAGAGACGCCGACCAGGCCATGATGGCTGCCCAAAGCAGCCACTATCCAGTCATTGTCCCCAAGACGCCAACCAGCTCATGATGGCCACTCTTGTGGTTGTAATAAATGCGAAGAATGAGAGAGAGCCACTGATTGATGGATTGGTGGTTTGAGTGTTATTTTTTATGATTCCAAGTTCAATACGCTGCCTTGGAGTGTGGTGGAGCCCCCCTCTCTGTGGAGCTCTAAGCAGAGGCTGGATGGCCATCTGTTAGGAAGGCTCTAACTGCATGCTCCTGGACTGGATGGCCCTTGAGGTCTCTTCCAGCTCTCGGATTCTGAGTCACGCTCGCTCTGCCTGAGAGGAAGGCCGCGGCGAACCTCTTCTGAATAAATCTTTCTGTAGTTGCCATAAATAGAGTTGGAATGACTTGAAGGCGCAAAGCAATAACAGTGAAAAAGGAAGATTATTTATTTCTGTTGAGTTTCTAACGCTAGCCCTTGGGGAAATTTCCCTTTTCACTGCTCGCTTAACTTTAACTCGCTCTTTTTCCTCACCGTCTCCCTCGGCCTCCTTTCCTCCCACAGGTTCTCCTTTCGCAGATGCTTCGGAGGTCCTTTCACCCGTCATGACCAACGGGGAGGAGAAGTCCTCCGACCGGGTGGCGAAGCTGGTCGAACCTCGCAAATCTATTGGTGAGTTTGTCAGGAGGGGAAAAATACTTAAGGAAAACAACAACAACAACTTCTACAGTTGAATTTAAGGATGATTTTGTTTATTTATTTATTTACTTACTACCCGTCCCCTGCCACGCATTGCTGTGGCCAACATGGGGGTTCAGTGTGGGAGGTTTGGCCCAATTCTATCACTGATGGAGTTCAGAATGCTCTGTGATTGTAGGTGAACTATAAATCCCAGCAACTACAAATCCCAAGTGTCAAGATTCTATTTTCCCCAAACTCCACCACTGTTCACACTTGGGCATATTGAGTATTCTTGTAGAGTTTGGTCCAGATCCATCATTGTTTGAGTCCACAGTGATCTTTGGAAGTAGGTGAACTACAACTCCAAAACCAAAGGAAACTGCCCACCAAACCCTTCCAGTATTTTCTGTTGGTCATGGTAAAACCGTGTGCCAAGTTTGGTTCAATTCCACCATTGGTGGGGTTCAGAATGCTCTGTGATTGTAGGTGAACTACAAATCCCAGCAACTACAACTCCCAAACGACAAAATCAATTTTGTTGAGTGGAGAACATACATTAGGTTGTTAGGTGTATTGTGTCCAAATTTGGTGTCAATTTGTCCAGTGGTTTTTGAGTTCTGTTAATCCCACCAATTTTGGTGCCACTTGCCCCTGTGCTTTTTGAGTTCTGTGGATACCACAAACGAACATTACATTTTTATTTATATAGATTTATTTACTGTATTTATTTACTGTATTACTTTGAAATTTTTGGTCTATCATTTTCACGAAACCTTTTTTCCCCTCCATTGCATAGATCGGGAAGCTGAAAGCGAAGAGGAAGAGGAGCAGCAAGACCCCAAAAAACCCACAACCGATGAGGTGTGTCTCTGAATGGTGGCCGGTGTTTGTTTACGTTTGGATCCCAAAAGGGTTGGTCTTGGTCGGGATGAGATGGTGGACGGGAGAGAAAAAGTGTCTCCAAGAGACCCCGTATTGCCTATCTATATCTATATCTATGTATATGATAAAAGTCAGTGTTTGTATGTGGAGGGCAGGAGTGCGGCGGACAGAGGGAGGACGTAGGGCGGAGGTGTATGTGGCAACTTTCTGATTGGCCGCCACTGTGGTACAATTTGCATATGGTCTCTGATTGGCCAGCCTCAAAACTCCAAGATTTTGAGGTGACAGAGAAGAGAGGAAAAGGCCTGAGGCTGTGTCAGAAAATTACCAATACAGGCCAAACTTGATAGGACTTCCAGTACCGTAACTCACTTTCTGAGACCACTGCAACCCTCATCCAATGACTGATCAGGACCAAACTTGGCACACAGAGCCCCCATGACCCACTCTCCATCACGGTGCAGTTTGGAGGAGGGTGGACCACAGATGATGGGACTTCAAGTACCTTCACTAACTTCCTGAGACCACTGCGAGCTATATAAATAACTGAAAAAGACCAACCTTGATACACAATTCCTTTCTCAAATAACCCGGGCAGCGCCAGGTTCCCAAGCTAGTCTATAATAAAAGTAAAAGTTTGTATGCGGGGGGCAGAAGTGCGGTGGACGTATTACGGAGAGGTATGTGGCAGCTTTCTGATTGGCTGCCACTGTGGTACTATTTGCATATAGTCTCTGATTGGCCAGCCTGAAAGTTCCAAGATTCTGAGGTGACAAGAGAGGAGAGAAAAAGACCTGAGGCTGTGTCAGAAAATTACCAATACAGACCAAACTTGGCACACAGAGCCTGCAAGACCCACTCTACATCCTACTGCAGTTTGGAGGAGGACAGACGACAAATGATGGGACTCACAGTACCTTCACTCACTTCCTGGAACCATAGCGACACTCATCCAAATACCAATAAAGACCAAACTTGGCACAGAGAGCCCCCATGGCCAACTCAACATTCTGGTGAGATTTGGGAGAAAACAGACTATGGATGATGGGACTTGCAGTACCTTAACTCACTTTCTGAGACCACTGCGACCCTCATCCAATGACTGATCAAGATCAAACTTGGCACACAGAGCCCCCATGACCCACTCTCCATCCTGGTGCAGTTTGGAGGAGGATGGACCACAGATGATGGGACTCGCAGTACCTTCACTAACTTCCTGGCCACCAGGGGAGCTGTCGCTTCACCGTCCATTTGGACGGTGGCCACTTGGCCACGGTGGTACACGCTTTGGTCACATCCCGCCTCGACTACTGCAACGCTCTCTACGTGGGGCTGCCCTTGAAGACGGCCCGGAAGCTTCAGCTAGTCCAACGCGCGGCAGCCATGGTGTTAACGGGAGCGGGACGCAGAGAGCATACAACGCCCCTGCTGGCCCAGCTCCACTGGCTGCCGATTTGCTACCGGGCCCAATTTAAGGTGCTGGTGTTATCCTACAAAGCCCTAAACGGTTCCGGCCCAAAATACCTTGCAGACCGCATCTCGGCCTATGAGCCCACGAGGGCCTTGAGATCATCCGGGGAGGCCCTTCTCTCGGTCCCGCCTGCCTCACAGGCACGTCTGGCGGGAACGAGAGAGCGGGCCTTCTCGGTGGTGGCCCCCCGGCTGTGGAACGCCCTCCCTGTTGAAGTCAGACAGGCGCCCTCCTTGTTGGCCTTTCGTAGAGGCCTGAAGACATGGCTCTTCGAGCAGGCCTTCAATTGAGAGTACTTTGAATGACACTGGAATGGACTAGGATTACGAAATTGGCTATGACCCCAGGACTTGACGAAGCGGATTTTTAGTATAAGTATGTGTTCTGTTGTATTGTCTGGTCTGTACCGTCTAAATCTTTTGTATGCTGTGCTTTTTGTTGCTGTTCACCGCCCCGAGTCGCCCTCGGGCTGAGAGGGGCGGTCAATAAATGCAATAAATAAATAAATAAATAAATAAATAAAATTTGTGACACTGATGAAGTACTTCCTCATTCTTTGCATGCTTGCTGGAGGTTTTTAAAGCAACGTAAATTACTTACATTCACCTCCCCACATACGTGGTACCTAAATTTCTTACTTGACATATGCAACTGTCTTTCGGGCTGCAAAGGTCGACAGCAAGCTACACAAATTGTCCAGCCTGAAGAAGAGAAGGCTGAGAGGAGACATGATAGCTATGTATAAATATGTGAGAGGAAACCACAGGGAGGAGGAGGGAGCAAGCTTGTTTTCTGCTTCCTTGGAGACAAGGACGCAATGGAACAATGGCTTCAAACTACAAGAGAGGAGATTCCATCTGAACATGAGGAAGAACTTCCTGACTGTGAGACCCGTTCAGCAGTGGAACTCTCTGCCCCGGAGTGTGGTGGAGGCTCCTTCTTTGGAAGCTTTTAAACAGAGGCTGGATGGCCATCTGTCAGGGGTGATTTGAATGCAATATTCCTGCTTCTTGGCAGGGAGTTGGACTGGATGGCTCATGACGTCTCTTCCAACTCTTTGATTCTATGATTCTATGACATTTTGCTGGGATAATTTACCCGGCCCTTCCCTGAGTGAGGGCCGGGTAAATGACCTTGGAGGGCCATATCTGGCCCCCGGACCTTAGTTTGAGGACCCCTGCTCTAAAGAAATGTGTCTCTAGGAGTTAAGAAACATTGAAACCATCAAGCTTCTTCTATACTTCAATAAACTTGTTACAGTTTCTCTTAAAGCCAAGTCTCTGTTTCGAATACTTCCAAGTCAAGCCGTGTTACACATTGAAGAAAGACCAACAAAATATTACAAGCTATTAGCTGTGTTATCAATTTAGTAAACCCATTACAAATAGTAGGAGACCCAGATAAATCGGTGATGTCCCTACTACGTTCCATCTGAATATGAGGAAGAACTTCCTGACTGTGAGAGAAGTTCAGCAGTGGAACTCTCTGCCCTGGAATATAGTGGAGGCTCCTTCTTTGGAAGCTTTTTAACAGAGGCTGGATGGCCATCTATCAGGGATGCTTTGAATGCAATATTCCTGCTTCTTGGCAGGGAGTTGGACTGGATGGCCCATGACGTCTCTTCCAACTCTTTGATTCTATGATTCTATGACATTTTGCTGGGATAGCTAGTAAATATATATAATTGTATATCTGTTTCCTTATTGCACCTCCAAGAATATTTTTTTTTTAAGTTTAATTTTCCTTGTTCCTATTTTTTTTGCCTCTGTCCCACTCACACTCTACTTTCCGTGAATTGACAGGGCACCGCAAGCAGCGAGGTCAATGCCACAGAAGAGATGTCCACGTTGGTGAACTACATTGAGCCGGTCAAGTTCAAATCCTTTGAGGTGGCCAGCAGTGAGTGTGGACGCGGGAGTGGGGAGGCAGGGTTTCCAATGGGGGGTTTGCCCAAGAAACCCTGAGGTTAAGGGCCAGTGATTCGACTGTATTTGGGCTAACAATAGGATTTATGCCTCCTTTAGTCAATAAGATGGCCTTTGATGTAGGGAGGAAGACGTAGTGATACACCATGGGTTCTGAATACACATTCTGGGTGTGACGTTACACCTAACCCCATTCGTGACCCTCGTAATTCTCATGATACTTCAGAATGCAGTCAATGCAAGGTTCATTATTCATCCACTTGGATCAGTGGTTCTCAACCTGTGGGTCCCCAAGTGTGCTGGCCTACAACTCCCAGAAATCCCAGAACTTTACCAGCTGTTTCTGGGAGTTGTAGGCCAGAACATCTGGGGACCCATAGGTTGAGAACCATTGCTTCACCTGTTTTGGTTCCCATTAAATATTATCCCATTCCTATTTGTTTATTTTATTTATTTACGACATTTCTATGCCGCCCTTCTCACCCCAAATTTGTGTGCCAAGTTTGGCCAGATTCACCTGTGTTTATGTTCATAGTGCTCTTTGGATGTAGGTGAACTACAACTCCCAGAAGGGAAGGTCAGTTACACCAAACCCCTTCGGTAATCAAATTTCAAGGAGCCCCCAGTGGCGCAGTGGGTTAAACCCCTGTGCCGGCAGGACTGAAGACCAACAGGTCACAGGTTCGAATCCGGGGAGAGGCGGATGAGCTCCCTCTATCAGCTCCAGCTCCTCATATGGAGACATGAGAGAAGCCTCCCACAAGGATGATAAAAACATCAAATCATCCAGGCGTCCCCTGGGCAACGTCCTTGCAGACGGCCAATTCTCTCACAACAGAAGTGACTTGCTCCTGACACGACCAAAAAAAAAAAAAATCAAATTTCAATACATCAGGTCTGTGTGCCAAGTTTGGTTCAGATTCACCTGTGTTTGGGTTCACTGCTCTTTGGATGTAGGTGAACTACAACTCCCAGAAGGGAAGGTCAGTTACACCAAACTCGTCCAGTAACCAAATTTCAATACATCAGATCTGTGTGCCAAGTTTGGTCCAGATTCACCTGTGTTTGGGTTCACAGTGCTCTCTGGATGTAGGTGAACTACAACTCCCAGAAGGGAAGGTCAGTTACACCAAATTCTTTCATTAATCAAATTTCAACACATCAGGTCTGTGTGCCAAGTTTGGTCCAGATTCATCAGTGTTTGGGTTCACAGTGCTCTTTGGATGTAGGTGAACTACAACTCCCAGAAGGAAAGGTCATCTTGCGCGTTGGATGTAGGTGAACTAAATCCCTCCAAAGACCTCCAGCATTTTTTGTTGGTTATGGGGGCTCTGTGTGCCAAGTTTGATCGATTTCCATTTTTGGTGGAGTTCAGAGTGCTCTTAGATTACAGGTGAACTATACATCCCAGGACCTATAACTCCTATAAATCATGGGGAATTCTCCCCAAACCTCTCTAGTATGTTCAGTTGCTGATCAATTTACATCAAACCCCTTCGGTAACCAAATTTCAACATATTACGTATGTGTGCCAAGTTTGGTCCAGATTCATCAGTATTTGGGTTCACAGTGCTCTCTGGATATAGGTGAACTACAACTCTCAGAAGGGAAGGTCAGTTACACCAAACCCCTTCGTTAATCAAATTTCAACACATCAGGTCTGTGTGCCAAGTTTGGTCCAGATTCATCAGTATTTGGGTTCACAGTGCTCTCTAGATGTAGGTGAACTACAACTCCCAGAAGGGAAGGTCAGTTACACCAAACCTCTCCAGTAATCAAATTTCAACGTATCACGTATGTGTGCCAAGTTTGGTCCAGACCTGATGTGTTGAAATTTGATTACTGGAGGGGTTTGATGTAACTGACCTTCCCTTCTGGGAGTTGTAGTTCACCTACATCCAGAGAGCACTCTGAACCCAAATACTGATGAATCTGGACCAAACTTGGCACACATATGTGATATGTTGAAATTTGATTACTGGAGGGGTTTGGTGTAAATTGATCAGCAACTGAACATACTAGAGAGGTTTGGGGAGAATTCACCATGATTTATAGGGATGTATAGTTCACCTGTAATCTAAGAGCACTCTGAACTCCACCAAATATGGAAATCAAACTTGGCACACAGAGCCCCCATAACCAACAAAAAATGCTGGAGGTCTTTGGAGGGATTTAGTTCACCTACATACAGAGAGCAAGATGACCTTCCCTTCTGGGAGTTGTAGTTCACCTACATCCAGAGAGCACTCTGAACCCAAACACATGTGAATCTGGACCAAACTTGGCACACAGACCTGATGTGTTGAAATTTGATTACTGGAGGGGTTTGGTGTAACTGACCTTCCCTTCTGGGAGTTGTAGTTCACCTACATCCAGGGAGCACTCTGGACCCAAATACTGATGAATCTATGCCAAACATGGCACACATATGCGATATGTTGAAATTTGATTACTGAAGGGTTTTGGTGTAACTGACCTTCCTTTCTGGGAGTTGTAGTTCACCGACATCCAGAGAGCACTGTGAACCCAAACACAGATGAATCTGGACCAAACTTGGCACACATACATGATATGTTGAAATTTGATTACTGGAGGGGTTTGAGTGGAACCGACCTTACTTTCTGGGAGTTGTAGTTCACCCACAACTGGACAAACTGTGACCTCCACCGATGATGGACCTAGACCAAACTTGGCACACAGAACCTCCATGCCCAATCCAACCTACCAGAGTGGTTTGAGGGGACAGACTCACCATAGTGGGAACTGAACCCCACCGAGGATGCGTCTAGAGCAAACTTGCCCAACATCACAAACTTTAAGCACTGATGGAGTTTCTCGGGCTTAACCTAGCGTAATGTGAGTTGTAGTTCACCCACAACATTGTGCATTTCGTACAATTTTTAAAAATTACTTTCTCAAAGAACCCGGTGTAGCGAATTTGTTGATCTATGTTAATTTTTTGATGTATAGCTCTATGTTGCAGTGTGGCAGAATTGGCAGAAATAGGGTAGCAACAGTAGAGGCAAGATTAATTTGCAAACATGCAGCCGATTGGTCGTATGCAGATGAGTGTAGGCCAGGATTTGAAAGGGCCACTGAGCCAGAATGGCAGTTGGGGGGGAAGAGAGCTGAACATTCCAAAGGGGCGGAGTTAAGTTTAAAAATAGGCAGTTAGAGAGTCAAAAAGTTTCAGTTAGGGATTCCTGTTGGTGAAGGACAGTTAGGAACTTCTGTGAGAGAAAAGCAGTTAGGAAAATGGAGCTTAAGTTTTAAGGAAAATAAAGAAGTGCCAGTGTGGTTTAAGGCGGAATATAGTTCTGTTGAGATTGTATGAAAAAGTAACATATTTGTTGATGTGAAACAGTTGAAGTTTGATAAGAAAAGTTAACTAAGTGAATGATACTGAATGTAAGACTCAAGACTGTAACAGAACACACAAATGTAACCATAAGCGTTGGAGCCAGAAGCTATAAATAAACTGTGTTACTTGGTTTACTACAAGAGTGTCTCAAGCCTGTAATACAAAAGCCTCAAGGAAAAAGCTCACAAGAAAGCCCCGGCCAATTTTAAAAGGGGAAAATACATCAACACAAGGCAGTAAAAAGATTTAAAAGAAAATATTTTTCCCCCACATCGTCACATGTAAAAAGACACCTGAAAAAGGACTGAAGTTGTGAAATGTCGGCGCACCGGGCAACACTGGGTACCAAAGTTAGTAAGAGTTAAAGAATCAGCAGCACGGGAGGAACAGAAATGGGAGGGAGCCCTGGAGCGCAACCTTTAATGAGATCCCCTAAGGCTTGCTTTTTGTCTTCTTTCCTCCTAAGAACGCAACAAATCGTACGAGATGTCTTCGTTTGTGGAGACCAAAGGTCTGGAGCAGCTCACTAACAGTCCCATGGAGTTTGTGGAGTATCCCGCCTGACGTTCGGAATGATCGGGATTGGCGGTTGGGGAGAAACAGTACTGGTTGAAGCAGAACTGGATTATATATCAACGTAGACTCATATAAGCAGATAATGTGGCTTATCTGCTTGGGTAATTTAGATCATATGGCAATATGGAGGGGGTCTGAGTTTATTGCTTCTGTGTATTGTCGAAAGCTTTCATGGCCGGTATTTATTTATTTACATTTATTTACAGTGGGTTGTTGTAGGTTTTTTCGGGCTATATGGCCATGTTCTAGAGGCATTCTCTCCTGACGTTTCGCCTGCATCTATGGCAAGCATCCTCAGAGGTAGTGAGGTCTCTTGGAAGTAGGAAAAAGGGTTCATATATCTGTGGAATGACAAAGAGCTCTTGTCTGTTGGAGCTAGGTGTGAGTGTTTCAACTGACCACCTTGATTAGCATTTGATGGCCTGGCAGTGCCTGGGGCAATCTTTTGTAGAGAAGGGATTATATCTGTGGAATGACCAGGGTGGGACAAAGGACTCTTGTCTGCTAGAGCTAAGTGTGAATGTTTCAACTGACCACCTTGATTAGCATATAATGGCCTGACAGTGCCTGGAGCAAACTTTTGTTGAGAGGTGATTAGATGTCCTTGTTTGTTTCCACTCTGTTGTTGTGCTGTTGTAAGACAAGAGTCCTTTGTCCCACCCTGGTCATTCCACAGATATATAAACCCTTTTTCCTAGTTCCAACAGACCTCACTACCTCTGAGGATGCTTGCCATAGATGCAGGCAAAACGTCAGGAGAGAATGCCTCTAGACCAGTGGTTCTCAACCTTTCTAAAGCCGCGACCCCTTAATACAGTTCCTCATGTTGTGGTGACCCCCAACCATAACCCTAACATTATGAATCGCCATGTAAATAATGATCTGTAGGAAGTATTTTCATTCACTGGAGCAAATTTGGCACAAATACCTGGTATGCCCAAATTTGAATACCAGTGGGATTGGCGGGGGGATTGATTTTGTCATTTGGGAGTTGTAGTTGCTGGGATTTATAGTTAACCTGTAAACAAAGAGCATTCGGAACCCCACCAACAATGGAATTGAACCAAAGTTGGCACACAGATCTCCCATGACAACAGAAAATACTGGAAGGGTCGGTGGGCATTGACCTTGAGTTTGGGAGTTGAAGTTCGCCTATATCCAGAGAGCACTCTAGACTCCCAACAATGATGGATCTGGACCAAACTTGGCACGGATACTCCATATGCCCAAATGTGAACACTCGTGGGGTTTTGGGAAAATAGACCTTGACATTTGGGAGTTGTACTTGCTGGGATTTATAGTTCATCTACAATCAAAGAGCATTCTGAACTCCACCAATGATGAAATTGAATCAAACTTGGGACACAGAACTCCCATGACCAACAGAAAATACTGGCAGGGTTTGGTGGGCATTGACTTTGAGTTTTTGGAGTTGTAGTTCACCTACATCAAGAGAGAACTGTGGACTCAAACAATGATGGATCTGGACCAAACTTGGCACAAATTCTCAATATGCCCAAATGTAAACACTGGTGGAGTTTGGGGAAAATAGACCTTGACATTTGGGAGTAAATATTATATTATATGTATATACAATCAAAGAGCATTCTGAACTCCACCAATGATGGAATTGAATCAAACTTGGCACACAGAACTCCCCTGACCAAGAGAAAATACTGGAAGAGTTTGGTGGAAGGGTTTGATTTGAATGCAGTATTCCTGCTTCTTGGCAGGGGGATGGACTGGATGGCCCATGAGGTCTCTTCCAACTCTTTGATTCTATAATTCTATGATTCTATGGTGGGCATTGACCTTGAGGTTTTGGAGTAGTAGTTCACTTACATCAAGAGAGAACTGTGGACTCAAACAATGACGGATCTGGACCAAACTTGGCACAAATTCTCAATATGCCCAAATGTTAACACTGGTGGAGTTTGGGGGAAAATAGACCTTGACATTTGGGAGTTGTAGTTGCTGGGATTTATAGTTCACCTACATTCAAAGAGCATTCTGAACTACACCAACAATGGAATTGAATCAAACTTGGGACACAGAACTCCCATGACCAACAGAAAATACTGGCATGGTTTGGTGGGCATTGACCTTGAGTTTTTGGAGTTGTAGTTCACTTACATCAAGAGAGAACTGTGGACTCAAACAATGATGGATCTGGACCAAACTTGGCACACATTCTCAATATGCCCAAATGCAAACACTGGTGGAGTTTGGGGAAAATAGACCTTGACATTTGGGAGTAAATATTATATTATATGTATATACAATCAAAGAGCATTCTGAACTCCACCAATGATGGAATTGAATCAAACTTGGCACACAGAACTCCCATGACCAAGAGAAAATACTGGAAGAGTTTGGTGGAAGGGTTTGATTTGAATGCAATATTCCTGCTTCTTGGCAGGGGGTTGGACTGGATGGCCCATGGGGTCTCTTCCAACTCTTTGATTCTATGATTCTATGGTGGGCATTGACCTTGAGTTTTTGGAGTTGTAGTTCACCTACATCAAGAGAGAACTGTGGACTCAAACAATGACGGATCTGGACCAAACTTGGCACACATTCTCAATATGCCCAAATGTAAACACTGGTGGAGTTTGGGGGAAAATAGACCTTGACATTTGGGAGTTGTAGTTGCTGGGATTTATAGTTCACCTACAATCAAAGAGCATTCTGAACCCTACCAACAATTGAATTGGGCCAAACTTCCCACACAGAACCCCCATGACCAACAGAAAATACTGTCTTTTCTGGTGGTCTTTGGTGACACCCCCTCGCGACCCCTCCAGGGGTCCCGACCCCCTGGTTGAGAAACACTGCTCTACACCATGGCCACATAGCCCAAAAAAACCTACAACAAACCAGTGATTCTGGCCATGAAAATATATTTATTTACAGTATTTATACCGCTTTTCTCACCCCGAGGGGGACTCAAAGCAGGGTTGTTGTGAGTTTTTCATGTTCCAGAAGCATTTTGGACATTATGATATTATAAATATTATATATATATTATATTATATTATATTATATTATATTATATTATATTATATTATATTATTATATTATTAGAATAGCATAGGAGACAAGTGCTATTGAATGCCAATAGTTGATTGCGAGTATTGACAATGCTGCCTGCCTTCCTGCCATTGTTGCCTTGACAAGTGCCCTTCGATCAGATACAACAAGAAGCAACTGAGCCGGATCTACCCCAAAGGGACCCGGGTGGATTCCTCCAACTACATGCCTCAGGTCTTCTGGAACGCTGGCTGCCAGATGGTGGCCCTGAATTTCCAGACACTTGGTGAGGACCACCCTCTTATTTCCTTCTGCTCAATATTGACAATGGTTCCATCTGAACATGAGGAAGAATTTCCTGACTGTGAGAGCCGTTCAGCAGTGGAACTCACTGCCCCGGAGTGTGGTGGAGGCTCCTTCTTTGGAAGCTTTTAAACAGAGGCTGGATGGCCATCTGTCAGGGGTGCTTTGAATGCAATATTCCTGCTTCTTGGCAGAATGGGGTTGGACTGGATGGCCCAGGAGGTCTCTTCCAACTCTTTGATTCTATGATTCTATGATTCTATATGCTAAGTCCTTATATCATTACTGTTATTATTATATTTACATTATTTTATTTTTTATTATTATTATTTTACTCTATTATTATTATTACATTTATTATTGTACTTTATTATTGCTGTTATTATTCACAGCCACAATAAAGGAAGTGGGTTGCCAAGCATGGTGGTTGCACTGCATTTTGGACTAGAGACCTACTGTATGTACTTGAGTATAAGCTGAGTTTTTCAGACCGTTTTTAGGCGGAAAAAGCCCCCTTCGGTGTATACTCGAGTCAAAGTTATTTAATATTTTACTCTATTATTATTATTATTATTATTATTATTACATTTACTATTTTACTCTCTATATTATTATTATTACATTTACTCTATTATTATTATTTTACTCTATTTTACTCTATTATTTTACCCTGAAGGGGACTCAGAGCGGCTTACAAGTTCTATGTAAATACAATATATTATATTATTAGCATAGCACAATATTAGTAAAATACGTTCCCATATTGTACTACACCAGTATACTGTAATATTATTAGTAATATTACATGTAATATGAAATATATAATTATTATATTGTATTATTAGTATCATATCGTATTACATTATTATATTATTATCAATATGATATGTGTATACAATATATTATATTATTACCACAGCACAATATTAGTATTATGTATTACTTCATTGTACTATACCACTATACTGTAATATTATTAGTAATACTAGCTGTGCCCTGCCACGCGTTGCTGTGGCCTATAGTAAAACTTATCAAAGTTGAGGTAGATATCTGGACTATTATGAAAGAGAGGTCCCTACCTATTCCTTCCCCCTTTTCCTCCCCCTTTCTCTCCTTTCTTCCTTCTCTACCTCTTTCTTTCTTTCCTTCTTTCACTACTTGGTTTCATCCTTCTCTCTTTCCTTCATTCCCTCCCCCTTTCTTCCTTTGCCTTTCTTCCCTCCCTGTTTGCTTCCTTCTTTCTCTTTTTATTTCCTTTTATTTCACCACCATCATAACAATAACAATAATGCAAAGCATTGCCTCTGGGACCTGACACCTCTCCCATTCCCCCTAAAAGGGTCTCAGAGGAACAATAGCATAATAATAATAATAATAGAAATAACAACCTTTACCCGCCACGTCTTGCTGTGGCCAATCTTCCCTCTTTTTCTCCTTCTTTCCCTCCTTCCTTCCTTCCCTCCCATCTTTCCTTCTCCTTTTCCTTCTCTATCTCTTTCCTTCCTCCCCCCTTTTTCTTTCTCTTCTGGTCTCTTTTCTTCCTTCTCTCTTTCCTTCTTTCCTTCCCTCCCTCTTTCTCTACATCTTCCCCCTTCCTTCACTCCCTCTTTCCTTCCTTCATTCCCTTTTTTCTTTCCTTCTCTCCTTCTTTCCTTCCCCCTTTTTCTTTCTCTTCTGATCTCTTTTCTTCCTTCTCTCTTTCCTTCTTTCCTTCCCTCCCTCTTTCTCTACATCTTCCCCCTTCCTTCACTCCCTCTTTCCTTCCTTCATTCCCTTTTTTCTTTCCTTCTCTCCTTCTTTCCTTCCCCCTTTTTCTTTCTCTTCTGGTCTCTTTTCTTTCTTCTCTCTTTCCTTCTTTCCTTCCCTCCCTCTTTCTCTACATCTTCGCCCTTCCTTCACTCCCTCTTTCCTTCCTTTATTCCCTTTTTCCTTTCCTTCTCTCCTTCCTTCCTTCCCCCTTTTTCTTTCCCTCCCTCTGTCTCTCATTTCTTCCTTCTCTACCTCTTTCCTTCCTTCCCCCTTTTTCTTTCTCTTCTGCTGTCTCTCTTTTCTTTCCTTCCATCTTTCCTTTTCTTTCCTTTTCTTCTTCCTTCTTTCTCTAACTTTCCTTCCTTCCCCCTTTTCTTTATCTCCCTTTCTCTTTCTTCCTTCTTTCCTTCCTTCCTGTCTTTCCTGGATTTTGACAGGGCGGGAAGGGGTGCGGTGGGGTTTGGAGGTGGCGTGAAGTAAAAGGAGGTAAGATTGGGGCAGGGGAGTGATGGAGCGTGGGGTTGTGTGTGTGTGTGTGGCGGCGGGGGGAGTGATGGAGCGTGGAGTTGCGTGTGTGTGTGCGGCAGCGGGGGGGAGTGGGGTTGCGCGTATGTGTGTGGTGGTGGGGGGAGTGATGGAGCGTGGGGTTGCGTGTGTGTGTGCGGTGGGGGGAGTGATGGAGCGTGGGGTTGTGTGTGTTCGTGCAGCAGGGGGGGGGTGCGGGAAGCGGCGCGGCGGGGCTTGGAGTGGGCATGGCTTCCGCAGAGGGAACGTTGGCTGGAAGACTGTGTGCGCGCGCCAGGGAACTTGCGGCTGGGCACCAATGCGCATGCTCAGTTGTTTTGTCGTTTTGTGAGTGTGTTGTTGTGTTGTTTTTCATTTTGAGTAGATATGTTTGTACCTTGTGGGTTGTGTTATGGGCATGGGAATTTTGGTTAAGTTTCGTTGGTTTTTTTGAGTTTTGTTGTTTTGCCGTTTTGTGAGTGTGTTGTTGTGTTGTTTTTCATTTTGAGTAGATATGTTTGTACCTTGTGGGTTGTGTTATGGGCATGGGAATTTTGGTTAAGTTTCGTTGGTTTGTTTGAGTTTTATTGTTTTGCCGTTTTGTGAGTGTGTTGTTGTGTTGTTTTTCATTTTGAGTAGATATGTTTGTACCTTGTGGGTTGTGTTATGGGCATGGGAATTTTGGGTAAGTTTCGTTGGTTTTTTTTGAGTTTTGTTGTTTTGCCGTTTTGTGAGTGTGTTGTTGTGTTGTTTTTCATTTTGAGTAGATATGTTTGTACCTTGTGGGTTGTGTTATGGGCATGGCAATTTTGGTTAAGTTTCGTTGGGTTTTTTTGAGTTTTGTTGTTTTGCCGTTTTGTGAGTGTGTTGTTGTGTTGTTTTTCATTTTGAGTAGATATGTTTGTACCTTGTGGGTTGTGTTATGGGCATGGCAATTTTGGTACAGTTTCGTTGGGGGGTTGTGGAGTTTTGCTGTCCGGTTGAACCAACCTAACAGATTTATATATATAGATTACATGTAATATAAAAGTAAAATTCTTATATTTTATTATTGTTATTATATTTATTATTTTACTCTATTAATGCTGTTAATATTCCATTTACATTATTTTACTCTATTATTATTACATTTATTATTGTACTTTATTATTACTGTTATTACATTTATTATTTCAAATATTATTATTACATTTATTATTCTACTCTCTATTATTATTGGAAGGATACGTAAGCACATTCGCATTGAAGAAGGTTAGAATAATGATTTAGTCAGAGTTGGTCAGTCTTACCTTAAATTAAAGTTTTATGTTAATATTAAAAAACGTTGAACCTCCTGATGCTTCAATTAATGTCATTTTATTGGTATCTATTTTTGTTTTGAAATTTACCCATAGTGGCTGCATTATCCATCTTCGGCTTATACTCGAGTCAATACGTTTTTCCAGGTTGTTTGTGGTAAAATGTACTTACATATCCCTCCAATAATAATAGAGAGTAAAATAATAAATGTAATAATAATAATAATAATAGACCATAGACTTCTTCCCCTTCTTCTTTACTTTCTCCTTCCCTTCTTTCCTTCTTTCCATCCTTCTTTCCTCACCACCTTCTCTCTCTCCTTCCTTCCTTTCCTCTTTCCTCCCCCTCCTCCCTCCCTCCCTCTCCTCTTCCTTCCTTCTCTCTTTCCACTCTTCTTTACTCTCCCTACTCACCCTCCTCTCTCTACCCTTCCTTGTTTCACTTTCTCTCTTCATCTTTCCTTCCTTCCTTCCCTCTCTTGCTCCTTCTTTACTTCTCCTTTCCTTCCTTTCTTCTCTCTCTCTTTCCATCCTTCTTTCCTCCTCCTCCTTCTCTCTTTCCCCCTCCTTTCTCCCTCCCTCCCTCCCTCCCTTCCCTCTCATCCTCCTTTACTTTCTACTTTCCTTCCTTCCCTCTTTTTTTCCATCCTTCTTTCCTCCTCCTCCTCTCTTGCCTTCCTTCACTTTCTCTCTTCCCTTTTCCTTCCTTCCCTCCCTCCTTTACATCCTTTCCTCTTCCTCCTACTCTCTCTCCCCCTTCCCTGAGTGAGGGCCAGGTAAACGACCTTGGAGGGCTATATCTGGCCCCCAGGCCTTCGTTTGAGGACCCCTGCTCTAAAGAAATGTGTCTCTAGGAGTTAAGAAACATTGAAACCATCAAGCTTCTTCTATACTTCAATAAACTTGTTATAGTTTCTCTTAAAGCCAAGTCTCTGTTTCGAATACTTCCAAGTCAAGCCACGCTACACATTGAAGAAAGACCAACAAAATATTACAAGCTATTAGCTGTGTTATCAATTTAGTAAATCCATTACAAATAGTAGGAGACCCAGATAAATCGGTGAGGTCCCTACTACGTTCCATCTGAACATGAGGAAGAACTTCCTGATTGTGAGAGCCGTTCAGCAGTGGAAATCTCTGCCTCAGAATGTAGTGGAGGCTCCTTCTTTGGAAGCTTTTAAACAGAGGCTGGATGGCCATCTGTCAGGGGTGATTTGAGTGCAATATTCCTGCTTCTTGGCAGGGGGTTGGACTGGATGGCCCATGAGGTCTCTTCCAACTCTTTGATTCTATGATTCTCTGATTCTATAATAATAATAATAATAATAATAATAATAATAATAATTGTAATAGCAGCAACAATGAAGTACAATAATAAATGTAATAGTGAGTAAAATAATGTAAATGTAATAATAACGGTAATAATAGAGAGAAATAATAATAGTAATAATGACAATAATAGAGTAAAATAATAAATGTAATAATGGGAAGTGTGGGCTTGCTTTTGGATGATGAGATAAGATCGTTGTGTGCTTTCAAGTTGTTTCAGACTTAGGTTGACCTTGAGCGAGGGCCGGTAAATGACCTGGGAGGGCCGTATCCGGCCCGCGGGCCATAGTTTGAGGACCCCTGATATATGGTATATACTGGTCTCCATGGCTGCTTCCCGGCTAACAACAACAACAATATTTCCTTTCATCCAGACTTACCAATGCAGCTGAACCTGGGCATCTTTGAATACAACCGCCGGAGCGGATACCTGCTCAAGCCGGAGTTCATGCGGCGCCAGGACAAGCCGTTTGACCCTTTCACGGAAGATATTATCGATGGCATTGTGGCCAACACGGTCAAAGTGAAGGTGAGTTTAGTAGAGAATACCACTGGGGCCCAAACTCTGCTCGTTGTAAGTGTAAAACCTGTTTTGCAAATGGTTTCTGGAGACGAAGAGTGACGCGAGGTGAAAATCCAGCTGTTAATTCAAACATTAGTCATATTGGTTGCTGAACAATAAATCAATAGTTGGGTGCTGTGCTTTTTCCGGGCTGTCTGGCCATCTTATATGTATATACTAGGGCTGGTCAATTCGTTTCGCTAATTCGTAATTCGTTAAAAAATTCGTTAATTTTTGAATTACGAAACGATTACAAAACATTTTTTTTAACCTGGAAGTGTTTTTAAATATCGAAACGGCAGGCGCCAAAAAATTTTGTATTTCCGTCCATTTCGGAAATACGTAAGATGGCCGCCTGCCGATGCTTGCTGAGAGGGGCGAGCGAGAGGGGCAAGCGAGCGGCGAGCGAGAGGGGCGGAAGCACTCTCTCCTGACATTTCACCCACATCTATGGCAGGCATCCTCAGAGGTTGTGAGGTCTGTTGGAAACTAGGCAAGTGGGGTAGATATATCTGTGGAATAATGTTCAGGGTGGGAGGAAGAACTCTTGTCTGCTGGAGGCAAGCGTGAATGTTGCAGCTGGCCAGCTTGATGAGCATCGAATGGCCTTGCAGCTTCATGGTCTGGCTGCTTCCTGCCTGAATGTTGCAATTGGCCAGCTTGCTTAGCATTGCCTATTAATAATAATAGCGAGTGGCGAGCGAGAGGGGCGGAAGCACTCTCTCCTGACATTTCACCCACATCTATGGCAGGCATCCTCAGAGGTTGTGAGGTCTGTTGGAAACTAGGCAAGTGGGGTAGATATATCTGTGGAATAATGTTCAGGGTGGGAGGAAGAACTCTTGTCTGCTGGAGGCAAGCGTGAATGTTGCAGCTGGCCAGCTTGATGAGCATCGAATGGCCTTGCAGCTTCATGGTCTGGCTGCTTCCTGCCTGAATGTTGCAATTGGCCAGCTTGCTTAGCATTGCCTATTAATAATAATAGCGAGTGGCGAGCGAGAGGGGCGGAAGCACTCTCTCCTGACAGTTCACCCACATCTATGGCAGGCATCCTCAGAGGTTGTGAGGTCTATTGGAAACTAGGCAAGTGGGGTAGATATATCTGTGGAATAATGTTCAGGGTGGGAGGAAGAACTCTTGTCTGCTGGAGCGAGAGGGGAGAGCGAGCGGCGGGCGAGAGGGCCTGCCAGAGTGAGTGCCTGCCTTCCCTCCTTAATAATAATTAATAATAATTAATCCCTATTCTACTAAATTAATAATTAAATTTTAAAAATATTTTAAAAATATTGAAGAAAAAAAGGGTGCCATCTTTACAAAATGTTTTGTAAATATTTACGAAATTTCGTAAATACCGAAACTTTTTTTGGGGAAAGTTTTGTAATTATTTTAAATATCGAAACAAAAAAACCCCCCAATTACAAATCGATTTTAGAAACAAATTTTTGCGTTGTTACCCAGGCCTAGTATATACCATATATTATATTATTAGCATAGTACAATATCAGTGTTATATATTACTATATCACACTATACCATTATTAATAATATTAACTATAATATAAAATATATAATTATAATACTGTATTACTATTAGTATTATATTGTATTACATTATAATATTATACATATTATATGCATATACAATATATTATATAATATTATTAGTAAAGCACAATCAAGGTGGATCCCAAGTTCAGGGATGGGGGTGGGTCTAGGGTTTAGTGCCATCTGTTCAAATGCCAATTTGATAACTGGCACGTTAGTATGATCATTAAGTCTGGTGAATGGCCAGAGTTCATGAGGAAATTGCCTGTGGTTGTATTTCCTGTATTTAATTAATTTCCTTCCACTCAACTGTCTGGAACCCAATCCTCAACCTAGGCAATAATTTCAAAATTATGAAATGTTTTATAATTTATGGATATTTAAGCTATAAAAATGCCAGACCTAGTAAATACAGTTGCGACTTCCAACTAGATAATAATGTAATATTACTATTACATTAATGGGATTCTGCCACTATTGATATGTTGTCGAAGGCTTCTGTGTCCAGAACCACTGGGTTGCTGTGAGTTTTCTAGGACCACAGTGATCTCTGGATGTAGGTGAACTACAACTCCAAAACCAAAGGACACTGCCCACCAAACCCCTCCAGTATTTTCTGTTGGTCATGGGAGAACTGTGTGCCAAGATTAGTTCAATTCCGTCGTTGGTGGGATTCAGAATGCTCTTTGATTGTAGGCGAACTATAAATCCCAGCAACTACAACTCCCAAATGACAAAGCCCTTTTTTTGAGTGAAGGACATTCATTGGGTTGTTAGGTGTCTTGTGTCCAAATTTGGCGTCAATTCGCCCAGTGGTTTTTGAATTCTGTTAATCCCACAAACGAACATTACATTTTTATTTATATAGATATAATATATTGTATATGCATATAATAAGTATAATATTATAATGTAATACAATATAATACTACTAATAATAATACAATATTATAATTATATATTTTATATTACATATAATTGTATAGTACAATATAGTAATATATAATACTGATATTGTGCTATGCTAATAATATAATATATCTATAATATAAATCTGTAAGGGGCGTCGTACGGAGCCGTATAACTCCACAACCCCCCAACGAAACTGAACCAGAATTGCCATGCCCCTAGGACAACCCACTCGGTACAAACTAATGTACTCCAAATTAAAAAAAAAACACCACAACAACGACAAAAACACCGCAAAACAACTGAACATGCGCACTGGCGCAAACTCCCCGGCACGCGCGCACGCACGGCCCCTCCCCCCCTCCCCCCGCGCGGCACACACACACGTGCGCGGTGCAAACTCCCCGCCACGCGCGCACGCGCCGCCCCTCACCCCCCCCCCCCGCGTGGCACACACAAAGGGGTGGGGTGAAGGGAGGGGGCGTGTCTAACCGGAGAGGGAGGAAGGAGGGAAGGAGAGAGTCACGGAGGAAAGGGGTGGGGCGAAGGGAGGAGGCGTGTCTTCGAATTCCCCCCTCCCTTCTCCCCACCCCTTCCCTCCCTGAGTCACTCCTTCCCTCCTCCCCCCCTCCGGAAAGACACGCCCCCTCCCTTCGCCCCACCCCTTCCCTCCCTGATTGACTCCTGGAAGGAAAGGGGTGGGGCGAAGGGAGGGGGCGTGTCTTTCCGGAGGGGGTGGGAGGAGGGAAGGAGTGACTCAGGGAGGGAAGGGGTGGGGAGAAGGGAGGAGGCGTGTCTTCAAATTCGCCCCCTCCCTTCGCCCCACCCCTTCCCTCCCTGAGTCACTCCTTCCCTCCTCCCCCCCTCCGGAAAGACACGCCCCCTCCCTTCGCCCCACCCCTTCCCTCCCTGAGTCACTCCTTCCCTCCTCCCCCCCTCCGGAAAGACACGCCCCCTCCCTTCGCCCCACCCCTTTCCTTCCAGGAGTCAATCAAGAAGAGAAGAGGTGGGGCGAAGGGAGGGGGCGTGTCTTTCTGGAGGGGGGGGGAGGAGGGAAGGAGTGACTCAGGGAGGGAAGGGGTGGGGAGAAGGGAGGGGGCGACTTGGAAGACAACAATGATGGATCCGGACCAAAGCATTCAATACGCCCTAATATCCACACAGATGGAGTTTGAGGGAAATAGACCTTGACATTTGGGAGTTGTAGTCACTGGGATTCAGAGTTTACCAAGACTCAAAGAGCATCCTGAACCCCACCAACGACAGAATTGGGGCAAACATGCCACACTGAACCCCCATGACCAACAGAAGATACTCAAGTTTACACACAAGCATAAAGAAGGGGGAGGACGGAGGGATGCCAGAGAGAGAGAGAGAGAGAGAGAGAGAGAGAAAGAGGGGAAAGGAAGGAGTGTGAGAGAGAGAAAGAGGGAAAGAGGGCGAGTGAAGGAAGGAAGAGAGGCCAGGCACAGACTTCAAAACTCTTACTAAAAGCCACAGGAACGCGTGGCAGGGCACAGCTAGTTGTATATAAGATTGATAATATTATAATATAATGCAATATAATACTACTACTAATAATATGATAGTATAATTATATATTTTATATTATATGTAATATTACTAATAATATTACAGTACAATGGTATAGTACAATATATTAATATATAATACGGATATTGTACTATGCTAATAATATAATATATCGCATATAAGATTGATAATATTATAATATAATGTAATATAATACTACTACTAATAATATGAAAGTATAATTATATATTTTATATTATATGTAATATTACTAATAATATTACAATATAATGTTATACTACAATATAGTAATATATAATACGGATATTGTGTTATGCTAATAATATAATATATTGTATATAAGATTGATAATATTATAATGTAATGCAATATAATACTACTACTAATAATATGATATATTTTATATTATATGTAATATTACTAATAATATTACAATATAATGTTATAGTACAATATAATAATATATAATACGGATATTGTACTATGCTAATAATATAATATATTGTATATAAGATTGATAATATTATAATATAATGTAATATAATACTACTACTAATAATATGAAAGTATAATTATATATTTTGTATTATATGTAATGTTATTAATAATATTACAATATAATGGTATAGTACAATATAGTAATATATAATACTGATATTGTACTATGCAGGGGCGGCTCATCCATTACGCGAAGTAAGCGGTTGCAGAACACTTTTTTTTTGCCAGGGGCGCAGAGGCGCCTCTGTGAATGCCCCTTGACCACCACTTGAGGAGCGCCCCCTCAGCTCACAACAGCCCGAGCAGTCCGGGGGGGAGCCTCGACTTTCTTGCCTCGCTGCCGGGCGATCCTCTTCCCAAAGGGGCCGGGCCCTTGAGCCTCGCCTAGCTCCTCTAGTTCCTGCTCCACCCGGCCACCGGGTGCGCGAGCAGAGTTGGCGCTCAATCGTTCTCCGCGTTCGATCCCTTCCCCATGACCGGCTCCCTTTCCTGATCCCCCGGTGCTCCACCTGCCTCCTCTCCTCTCCCCAATCCACGGGTGGGCCAAGGGGTGGAGCCGCCGCGCCTGGCCTGCTTCGAGTCCGGAGGCGTGTCTGAAGACCCCAGCGTGCACACCAAAAGTTGCCTCTTCTCCCGACTTTCTCTTCAGCCATTGGGACCAAGAGAGAGAGAGAGAGAGAGAGCCCCTCCGGCTGGAGGTATCTCCCACCTCCGCTCCCTCCTTTGTTTTTGCGCCTACCTTCAGGAAAGGTGGGCATCTCCACCTCTCTCTCTCTCTCTCTCTCTCTCTCTCGGTCCCAATGGCTGAGGAGAAAGTCAGGAGAAGAGGTGACTTTTGGTGCACACGCCAGGGTCTTCAGGCACGCCTCCGGACCGAAAGCGGGCCAGGCAAGGGAGCAAGTGCAGCAAGTGTAGTTACTGGGATGTATAGTTCACCTACTATCAAAAAGCATTCTGAACTCCACCAATGATGGAATTGAACTAAGTATGGCACACAGAACTCCCACGACAAACAGAAAATATATATCAATGATTGGTTGGGGTGGGGGGCGCCAAAATACTGTTTGCTTACCGTTGAAAATTACCTAGGGCCGCCTCTGGTACTATGATAACAATTTCATTTATTTGTCAGAGTTTGGCGGTGCACAGCAGAAGGAATGCTAGATCAGCAGACACTGTGTTGCAAAATAAGGACTCTGCAGGCTTTGAGTTACAAAAGAAACTTAAGTTTACTAAGCACATTCAATAGGCACGTCTTACTACAGCGAGCTACAATCCAGGAACTAGTCAAAACGAAAGCCTCTTCACATCTGCTTATCTCTTCTGGCTGAGACCGGTTACTCCCTTCTGTTCCCAGCAAGAGCAAACCTTATCTTACTTTTCTCAAGGTCACATAATCACAGCCTCATGGTATGAACATTCTGCACAGCATTTCTAATACACAGTGGAATCCATCTTGGAAATACATTGAAGCACATTTAAAACACATACATAACTAAATTAATCCTGACAATATATATCTTGTAAGCCGGTCTGAGTCCCCTACGGGGTGAGAAGGGCGCCATATTAGTGTCGTAAGTAAATAAGTACATTTTTGTTGTTCCATCCGCAGATAATCTCGGGACAATTCCTGTCGGACAAACGGGTGGGCATCTACGTGGAGGTGGACATGTTTGGTCTGCCGGTGGACACCAAGCGCAAGTTTCGGACCCGGACGTCGCAGGGGAATTCCTTCAATCCCGTTTGGGATGAAGAGCCCTTTGTGTTCCACAAGGTGAGGCTTTGTAAACAGAGGGTTTTGCGAAGGCTTATCTAGTTCCTGAACCCCAAAATTATACCAATAGTTCAATTGAACCACTAATAATCTGGCCCAGCCATCTCCTAAATCAGGTATGGACAAGCTTGGACCCTCCAGGTGGTTTGGACTTCAACTCCCACAATTCCTAACAGCCTACCGGCTGTTAGGAATTGTGGGAGTTGAAGTCCAAACCACCTGGAGGGCCAAGGTTTGCACATGGCCGCCCTAAGCGCTTTCGGTCTCTGTGTCCCCCTCCCAGGTGGTGCTTCCTACGCTCGCTTCACTGCGAATTGCCGTCTTTGAAGAGGGAGGCAAATTTGTGGGGCACCG
This sequence comes from Anolis sagrei, assembly GCF_037176765.1. Classification (NCBI taxonomy): domain Eukaryota; kingdom Metazoa; phylum Chordata; class Lepidosauria; order Squamata; family Anolidae; genus Anolis; species Anolis sagrei. The sequence continues at coordinate 16,366,499 of NC_090032.1, forward strand.
GATACTGCCTGTTTCCGCCATCCGTTCAGGTGAGTGTGTACTTAGGAATAACACTTCTCAAGGCATTTTTAGGTCTTCCAGTGGCAGAAGTGGGGGTTGCGAGGGGATTTCAGAGAGGTCACCAAAGACCATCAGAAAACACAATATTTTCTGTTCATCATGGAGGTTCTGTGTTGGAAGTTTGGCCCAATTCGATCATTGGTGGGGTTCAGACTGCTCTTTGATTGTAGATGAACTATAAATCCCAGCAACTATCAAGGTCTATTTCCCCCAAACTCTACCAGTGTTCATAGCACATAGAAGATGGCTTTGAAAGGCAGCAGATCACAGAAGCTGTCTTCATAGACCTGTCAGCAGCCTATGAGACTGTGAACCACTGCCTCCTCCTGAGAAAAATGTAGAATATCACAAAGGACGACCACCTCACCCGCCTCATAGGAAACCTGCTACAAAACAGGAGCTTTTTTGTTGAGTTCCAGAGCCAGAGAAGCAGATGGCGGAAACAGAAGAACGGCCTGCCTCAGGGGAGCGTCCTTGCTCCATCCATGTTCAACATCTACACAAATGACCAGCCTCAGCCAGAAGGGACAGAGATCTTCATCTATGCTGATGATTGTGCCAACACCACTCAAGCAGGGAGCTTTGAGATGGTTGAATAGAAGCTCTCTGAAGCTCTAGGTGCCCTTACTGCCTATTACAGGGAAAACCAGCTGATCCCTAATCCATCTAAAACACAGACATGTGCTTTTCACCTTAAGAACAGACAAGCATCCCGAGATCTGAGGATTATTACCTGGGAAGGAATCCCACTGGAGCATTGTAGCGCACCCAAATACCTGGGAGTCACTCTGGACCATGCTCTGACCTATAAGAAGCACTGCCTGAATATCAAGCAAAAAGTGGGTGCTAGAAATAATATCATACGAAAGCTGACTGGCACAACCTGGGGTTCACAACCAGACACAGTGAAGACATCTGCCCTTGCGCTATGCTACTCTGCTGCTGAGTACGCATGCCCAGTGTGGAACACATCTCACCACGCTAAAACAGTGGATGTGGCTCTTAATGAGACATGCCGCATTATCACGGGGTGTCTGTGCCCTACACCACTGAAGAAATTACACTGTCTAGCAGGTATTGCACCACCTGACATCCGCCGGGAAGTAGCAGCCAATAGTGAAAGGACCAAGGCAGTGACATCTCCAGCTCATCCCCTGTTTGGGTATCAGCCAGCACGTCAACGACTTAAATCAAGAAATAGTTTGGATTTTTTTAAAAGAGAAACTGTAATAAGTTTATTGAGGTATAGAAGCTTAATGGTTTCAATGTTTCTTAACTCCTAGAGGTACATTCCTTTAGTGGTTACATTTATAATCTTTCATAAAACAACTCTTAAGAGGACTGTTCTTTCCGCTAGACAGGTTTTAAACTTATTTCCTTCAAAATGTGTTTCTTTCCTTAACAGATCACGCCAAGTACTAGCCTGATCTTTACGTCTGTTATCTCTGTTACAGTAAAGATTCTTACTGGGGTTCTCTTCCTTTTTTTCCGCTCAAACTTTAACTACTAATCTAAATAAGTCAACTTGGCCTATCTAAAACATGCAGGCTAAAAGCCTAAACCTGGGATTTCTGGGATCTGAAGTCCAAAACACCCAAAGGAGCGCAGTTTGAGAATGTTATCCTCGGTGTGCAGACTTTCTTAACTCTGCATGCACACAGATATGGAAGTGGGAGAGTATTAAATAGTGGCAAAAAGAGAGTTTCTTTCGATAGTCAAATGCGTAAGAAGATAAAAAGGCCGCACTTCTCGGTATGCTCTGCTGATAGTCATCATAGGAAGTGTATTTCTTATCTTGCATCCATTGCTGCTTTTCAAAGAAACAGAACCCCAAGCGGGACTGAGCGAGCATTCGCCCTGCATTTAGACTTCCTTGTTGATGTGTATTTCTTGTGTTCCTTTTTCTCCATCTTCCTGCACAGGTTACCACTACATTTGTCTGCGCAGCGAGAGCAACCAACCACTTTGCCTCCCGGCTTTGCTGGTCTATACAGAAGCCTACGATTATATCCCAGACGACCATCAAAGTAATTGTCCGCTTGGGTAGGATTGTGGGGAGGCCTTTCTGGGAACACTGGGTTGCTGTCTGGTCATGTCCCAGAAGCATTCTCTCCTGACATTTCACCCACATCTATGGCATGCATCCTCAGAGGTTGTGAGATCTGTTGGAAACTACACAAGTGGGGTTTATATATCTGTGGAATGATGTCCAGGGTGGGAGAAAGAACTATTATCTGTTTGAGGAAAGTGTGAATGTTGCAATTGACCTCCTTGATTAGCATTGAATGGTAGGCATGTGTGTAAAGGACGGCCACCAGTAGCAGTAGTAGGGACGTCACTGATTTATCAAGGTTTCCTACTATTTGTAATGGATTTACTAAATTGATAACACAGCTAATAGCTTGTAATATTTTGTTGGTCTTTCTTCAATGTGTAGCGTGGCTTGACTTGGAAGTATTCGAAACAGAGACTTGGCTTTAAGAGAAACTAACAAGTTTATGGAAGTATAGAAGAAGCTTGATGGTTTCAATGTTTCTTAACTCCTAGAGACACATTTCTTTAGAGCAGAGGTCCTCAAACTAAGGCCCGGGGGCCGGATACGGCCCTCCAAGGTCATTTACCCGGTCCTCACTCAGGGAAGGGGGAGAGAGAGTAGGAGGAAGAGGAAAGGATGTAAAGGAGGGAGGGAAGGAAGGAAAAGGGAAGAGAGAAAGTGAAGGAAGGCAAGAGAGGAGGAGGAGGAAAGAAGGATGGGAAAAGAGAGGGAAGGAAGGAAAGTAGAAAGTAAAGGAGGATGAGAGGGAAGGAAGGGGAAAGAGAGAAAGTGAAGGAAGAAAGGGGAAAGAGAGAAGGAGGAGGAAAGCAGGATGGAAAGAGAGAGAGAAGAAAGGAAGGAAAGGAGAAGTAAAGAAGGAGCAAGGGAGGGAGGGAAGGAAGGAAGATGAAGAGAGAAAGTGAAACAAGGAAGGGTAGAGAGAGAAGGAGGGAGGGAGTAGGGGGTAAAGAAGGGTGGAAAGAAAGAAGGAAGGAAGAGGAGGGAGGGAGGAGGGGGAGGAAAGAGGAAAGGAAGGAAGGAGAGAGAGAGAGAAGGAGGGGAGGAAAGAAGGATGGAAAGGAGGAAGGAAGGGAAGGAGAAAGTAAAGAAGAAGGGGAAGAAGAGAAAAAAGAAGGAAGGAAAGAAAGAAAGAGGAAGAGAGAGAGATCAAATAGTGACAAACATTATGCCGTATGTAGGGCTACTTTGTGCATTAAGGTTTACGGATGGTTTGCGTTCTCCCTCAGATTACGCAGAGGCATTGATTAACCCCATTAGACACGTCAACCTAATGGACCAGCGGGCCAAACAGCTTGCAGCTCTGATAGGCGAGAGTGAGGTAAGGCCACCATGGCATAGACAGGGAAGGCGTGGGAGGGCGTTGTGAGTTGCAATGGGGGAATGCCGTGTCTTGGGTTCCGCCTGCCTTTCCCCATTTCCCCCTTTTGGACTCTGCCCACAGGAGAACGCAGAGAAGCCCCGGGAGTCGCTCTCGAGAAGCTCCTCCAGCTCAACCCCTGGCCCCACTGAAGAGGCCCACAAACCTCCACCAGTCCTGCTCTCTCCGACACGGACCCCCAGCGTGGTGCCCAGTCAAGGTACAACTGCTTAAGACCATTAAGAAAACACAGTATTTTCTGTTGATTCCAGGGATTCTGTGTGGGAAGTTTGGCCCAATTTTACAGTTGGTAGGGTTCAGAATGCTCTTTGATTGCAGGTGAACTATAAATCCCAGCAGCTGCAACTTCCAAATGTCAAGGTCTATTTCCCCCAAACTCCACCAGTGTCCACATTTGGGCATACTGAGTATTTGTGCTAAGTTTGGCCCAGATCCATCATTGTTTGAGTCCACAGTGCTGTCTGGATGTAAGTGAACTACAACTCCTAAACTCAAGGGCAACCTCCACCAAGGTTGTGGGAGATCTGTATACCAAGGTTGGTTAAATTTGATCGTTAGTGGAGTTCAGAACGCTCTCTGATTGTAGGTGAACTATAAATCCCAGCATCTACAACTCCCAGATGTCAAGGTCTATTTTCCCCAAACTCCATAAGTGTTCACATTTGGACATATTGAGTAGGTGAACTATAAATCCCAGTAACTACAACTCCCAAATGACAAGGTTTGTTTTCCCCAAACTCCATCAGTGTTCACCTTTGGGCATATTGAATATTTGTGCCAAGTTTGTTCCAGATCCTTCGTTGTTTGAGTCCACAGTGCTCTTTGTACGTAGATGAACTACAAGTCCAAAACTTAAGGTCAATGCCCACTAAACCCTTCCAGTATTTTCTATTGGTCATGGGAGTTGTGTGTGCCACGTTTGGTTCAATTCCATCGTTGGTGGAGTTCTGAATGCGCTTTGATTGTAGGTGAACTATAAAGCCCAGCAGATACAACTCCCAAATGTCAAGGTCTGTTTTCCTCAAACTCCACCAGTGTTCACATTTGGGCGAATTGAGTATTCATACCAAGTTTGGTCCAGATCCATAATTGTTTGAGTCCACAGTGCTCTCTGGATGTAGGTGAACTACAACTCCTAAACTCAAGATCAATGCCCATCAATTCCTTCCAGTATTTTCTATTGGTCATGGGAGTTGTGTGTGCCACGTTTGGTTCAATTCCATCGTTGGTGGAGTTCTGAATGCTCTTTGATCGTAGGCAAACTATAAATACCAGCAGCTACAACTCCCAAATATCAATGTCTATCTCCCCCAAACTCCACCAGTGTCCACATTTGGGCATACTGAGTATTTGTGCCAAGTTTGGTCCAGATCCATCATTGTCCGAGTCCACAGTGCTCTCTTGACGTAGGTGAACTACAACTCCCAAACTCAAGGTCAATGCCCACCAAGATCGTGGGAGTTCTGTGTGCCAAGTTTGGTTCAATTCCATCATTGGTGGAGTTCAGAGTGCTCTTTGATTGTAGGCGAACTATAAATCCCAGCAACTACAACTCCAAAATTACAAAATTAATCCCCCCCAACCCCACCAGTATTCAAATTTGGGCGTATGGGGTATTTGTGCCAAATTTGGTCCAGTAAATGAAAATACATCCTTCATATCCGATATAGGAGCAAAATGACAGTAATGAAGTAGCAACGAAAATAATGTTATGGTTGGGGGTCACCACAACACGAGGAACTGTATTAAGGGCATCAGGAAGGTTGAGAAACACAATTTTTCCCTTGTTTCACTCTTGTTATGTATTTCTCTTTGCCTCCCTCCTCCTTCTCCCTCCTTGTAGTGCAGAGGGACGATCTCATCGCCAGCATCCTGGCAGGTAAGGATTGACAGCTGTCTATCAGCACCACCAAACATTATGGGAGGTTCATAAATACTTCGTCTTTACGATCTTAAGGGAGCAAGTCACTTGTAAAATCTTTCTGACCCTCTCCGATGCCCACATATTGGGATTTTTGTCATCCTCTTACTTAGGCGATCCCTTGTAGCCTGAGGATGGTGGTCCTCCAAGTTTGGTGTCTTGGCAGTGGCTGTGGAGCCCTATTTTTGATCCGCATGTTCTCCCGCTGTGAGGATGTCGGTTTCCAGGTGGAAAACGATGTCCTCCTGGCACGTTTCTCCCTTCCGCCTTCCATTCATGCCTCTTCGAATTCTGCAGCACTGCTAGTCACAGCTGACCTCCAGTTGGAGCACTCAAGGGCTTCCCAGTTCTCTCTCGGTGCCTCTGCCACAGTTTTGAAGGTTGGTGTAATGAAAACTACCTTTCAGTCGACTAGGCCGAAGCCTGCATGACAGTGGCTGTCATCTTGGAAGGCAGGCAGGACAGGAGGAGGAGTCAAGCTGACTCCTGATTGGGTATAGCAATTGGGGGAGGAGTCGGTTTAGAGAGGGAAAATAAGCTGCCAGTTTTGACAGAAAGGAGAGAAGGGTCTTGACTTGAGACAGGGAAGGTTGTGATTTCAAGAGGGAAAGTTACAGCAGGGATCTGACAGAAAAGGAAGAGCTTTTAGTGAGCCTTAAGTTTAGGGAAATAGGCTGAGACAATAGGCTAGTATTTTACTGTGTTGTGAGAGCCAGTAAAAGAAAGATTTGTCTCCAGTGCTTACTACCCTGTGGTGGAGACAGATAGGGATCTGTTCTCCAGAGATACTGTGTCTAAAGCTAGAACAGTATGTTTAAGGAGTCTCACAGTTGTTAAAAGCTTTTCTGTCAGGGAATCTATTTGTTTAAGTGACCAAGTTTCTGCAACTGAATCACGCTTCTGTACCACTCATTTCTATGAGTTGTTGTTAATATAAAGTTCAATAAACTCTTTCTAGTTAACTTTTAACTGGTGTATGCCTCAATCTATCCATTTCCTCAGAACTCATTCAGTCAAACCATTTTAAAGTCCAGTCAGCCAATAGAGGAAGCCATAGAAGAATCAAGAGCTCAAACACCCCTTACCTAAAACACATTCATACCTTTGGTTCCTCAGGCCAATAATTCTGAGGTGGTGGCAGCTAATACTACCAAGAACATTCGGTCATTGACATATATAACATAGTAGGGCTGGGCGGTTTCGTTTCGTTAATTCGTAATTCGTTAATAATTCGTTATTTTTTTCAATTACAAAACGATAACGAACCATTCTGGAGCAATTTTTTTAAAAAACGAATTTTTAAACACGTTTTGTAAATGCTTCGTATTTCGTTATTGTATTAGTTTCGTTATTGTTCTGAGGTCGTTTCGTTATTATTTCCGCACGTCTGGGGCAAGTTTTTTGTTTAATTAGTGGAAAAAAATTATAATATCACACCAACAGTCAACAACAGAGGGAGAGGGAAGCTTCAGAAGTTTTTGGAGGTTTTTTAGCATATTTCGCGGTCGCGTCCGCCATTAACGAATCGATTCGTTATTGTTTCGGAAATCGATTCGTTAATGTTTTGTATTTTTTTTTCACATTTACGAAATTTCGTAAATACCGAACTTTTTTAAGGGAAAATTTTGTAATTATTTTAAATATCGAAACAAAAAAAAACCCCAAATACAAATCGATTTTAGAAACAAATTTTTCCGTTGTTACCCAGACCTATAACATAGGGTCAGCCTTTAATTTCGTTACATTGGTGGCAGCGGTGTGATTGGTTGTCCACCCTGCCCAGATATCCCTTTGATCTTTATTATAGTTGGCTTTAAGCCCATCTTTCGATCTCTTTTCCTGTCCACCAATGTTACGTTTCCCATTCTTGAGTTGGGAGTAGAGTAACTGCTTTGGGAGAATGTGATCTTTGGGCATTTGGTTATGCTGCAGTCAATTGTGGGGTTCCACAGGGTTCCATACTGTCCCCCATGCTGTTTAACATCTACATGAAGCCGCTGGGTGAGATCATCCGGAGTTTCAGGGTGCGGTGTCATCTGTACGCGGATGATGTCCAACTCTGTCACTCCTTTCCACCTGCTACTAAGGAGGCTGTCGAGGTCCTGAACCGGTGCCTGGCCGCTGTGACGGTCTGGATGAGGGCGAACAAACTGAAATTAAATCCAGACAAGACAGAGGTACTCCTGGTCAGTCGCAAGGCCAAACGGGGCATAGGGTTACAGCCTGTGCTGGATGGGGTCGCACTCCCCTTGAAGGCGCAGGTTCGCAGTCTGGGTGTGACCCTGGACTCATCGTTGAGCCTGGACCCCCAGGTTTCAGCGGTGACCAGGGGAGCATTTGCACAGCTCAGGCTCGTGCGCCAGCTGCGACCGTATCTCGGGAAGTCTGACTTGACCACGGTGGTACACGCTCTTGTCACATCCCGCCTTGACTACTGCAACGCTCTCTACGTGGGGCTGCCCTTGAAGACGGCCCGGAAGCTTCAGCTGGTTCAGCGCGCGGCAGCCATGTTACTAACTGGAGCGGGATGCAGGGAGCACACAACGCCCTTGTTGTCCCAGCTCCACTGGCTGCCGGTCTGCTACCGGGCCCAATTTAAGGTGCTGGTGTTATCCTACAAAGCCCTAAACGGTTCCGGCCCAAAATACCTCTCGGACCGCATCTTGGCCTATGAGCCCACGAGGACCTTGAGATCGTCTGGGGAGGCCCTTCTCTCGATCCCGCCTGCCTCACAGGCACGCCTGGCGGGGACGAGAGAGAGGGCCTTCTCGGTGGTGGCCCCCCGGCTGTGGAACACTCTCCCTGCAGACATCAGACAGGCGCCCTCCCTTATGTCCTTCCGAAAAAGCCTTAAGACATGGCTGTTCGAGAAGGCATTTAATTAAGTGCTATAACAATGTGGCAAAGATGACTGGAATGGAACACGGAATATGATATTGGTTATGATTCTACTATGAGACGAAGCGGATTATTTAGTGTAATTTTGTAATTGTTGTATTGCTAATGTGTTGTTGTAATTGCCTTTTGTAAATTGCCTTTTAACATGTTGTACACCGCCATGAGTCGCCCTAAAGGGCTGAGAATGGCGGTTAACAAATGCATCAAATAAATAAATAAATTCCAATAGGTGATGGAATTTCCACTCTGTGCCTCCTTTCCAGAGATTTCTCCTCAGTCTATAGAAGAGCTGCGGCAGCAAAAGGCTTTTGTGAAACTGCTGAAGAAGCAGTACCGCGAACTGAAGGAGCTCCGGAGGAAACACATGAAGAAGATCTGCAGCCTCAACAAGAAGCAGAATTCGAACTTCACCCTGGCGGAGAGGAGCCGGATCCGGAGCAGGGAAGGGTGAGGGCCCAGTCTCTGTCGGGGAGTGTTGTTGACGTGAAAGGCAAGGCTACTTGGGGGTGATAGGAGATGTTATCATTTGGGAGGAAGAGGAGGATGCCTGGTTCTCAGGGCTCCTTTTGTGACGTCAGGATCCCATAAGCTTCTTTGTGCAAGAGGGGCGTTCATTAAAGATGTCCCCTATTTATTTTTTATTTATCGTGTCATCAGCAACCATTGTGTTACAATTCTAACGGAGCAAAACAAACACAGAGATTAAAAAGAAAAAGAAAAAAAGAAAAGAAAAAAAAACCACACAGATTTTGTAAATTTGGTACTTGGTTAAATGTCCTTTGACCAGTATCTGGCCACTTGGAGTGCCTCTGGGGTTGCCGCAAGAAGGTCCTCCATCGTGCATGTGGCAGGGCTCAGGGTGCATTGCAGCAGGTGGTCAGTGGTTTGCTCTTCTCCGCACTCGCATGCCGTGGATTCCACTTTGTGGCCCCATTTCTTAAGATTGGCTCTGCATCTCGTGGTGCCCGAGCTCAATCTGTTCAGCGCCTTCCGAGTCGCCCAGTCTTCTGAGTGCCCAGGAGGGAGTCTCTCATCTGGTATCACCCATGAATGGTATCACCTGCCACTTTTGGACTCTCGCTTGCTGGGGTGTTCCAGCGAGTGTCTCTGTAGATCTAAGAAAACTATGTCTTGATTTAAGTCGTTGACGTGCTGGCTGATACCCAAACAGGGGATGAGCTGGAGATGTCTCTGCCTTGGTCCTTTCACTATTGGCTGCTACTTCCCGGCGGATGTCAGGTGGTGCAATACCGGCTAAGCAGTGTAATTTCTCCAGTGGTGTGGGGCGCAGACACCCCGTGATAATGCGGCATGTCTCATTAAGAGCCACATCCACTGTTTTAGTGTGATGAGATGTGTTCCACACTGGGTATGCATACTCAGCAGCAGAGTAGCATAGCGCAAGGGCAGATGTCTTCACTGTGTCTGGTTGTGATCCCCAGGTTGTGCCAGTCAGCTTTCGTATGATGTTGTTTCTAGCGCCCACTTTTTGCTTGATGTTCAGGCAGTGCTTCTTGTAGGTCAGAGCACGGTCCAGAGTGACTCCCAGGTATTTGGGTGTGCTGCAATGCTCCCGTGGGATTCCTTCCCAGGTCACCCTCTCTCTTTCCCCGTTCCTTGTTTCCTTCCTTTCCTTTTCACTGGACAAATTGACACCAAAGTTGGACACAATACACCTATCAGGCCAACGAGTGACCATCACTCATAAAAACACTGAAAAACACTGTGGAAGATACTTAAAAAGCCAAATATATATATATATATGTATAAATACATTACAACGCATGCACACACACACATATATATACGCACACATATACACATATATACACACACAAAATACATATACACAGAGTGGACCTTAGCAACGCGTGGCAAGGGATGGCTAGTGTCGTAAATAAATAAATAAACAAACATTAGGACAAACTTTCATACGGTAAGAGCTGTTTGGAAGTGGAAGATCATGATGGAGTCTCCATCTCTGGTGAGATGTGTTCCACACTGGGCATGCGTACTCAGCAGCAGAGTAGCATAGCGCAAGGGCAGATGTCTTCACTGTGTCTGGTTGTGATCCCCAGATCACAGGAGCTGTCTTCATAGACTTGTCAGCAGCCTATGAGACTGTGAACCACCGCCTCCTCCTGAGAAAAATGTAGAATATCACAAAGGACGACCACCTCACCCGCCTCATAGGAAACCTGCTACAAAACAGGAGCTTTTTTGTTGAGTTCCAGGGCCAGAGAAGCAGATGGCGGAAACAGAAGAACGGCCTGCCTCAGGGGAGCGTGCTTGCTCCATCCATGTTCAACATCTACACAAATGACCAGCCACTGCCAGAAGGGACAGAGAGTTTCATCTATGCTGATGATCGTGCCATTACTGCTCAAGCAGGGAGCTTTGAGATGGTTGAACAGAAGCTTTCTGAAGCTCTAGGTGCTCTTACTACCTATTACAGGGAAAACCAGCTGATCCCTAATCCATCTAAAACACAGACATGCGCCTTTCACCTTAAGAACAGACAAGCATCCCGAGCTCTGAGGATTACCTGGGAAGGAATCCCACTGGAGCATTGCAACACACCCAAATACCTGGGAGTCGCTCTGGACCGTGCTCTGACCTACAAGAAGCACTGCCTGAACATCAAACAAAAAGTGGGCACTAGAAACAACATCATACGAAAGCTGACTGGCACAAGATGTCCCCTGACCCACTTCCTGTGGATGGAAAGCAATGAAACTTGACCCAGTTCTGAGTCCTTCTCTCCATCAGTGCCACCCAGGGACACACACTGTGCTGTCTCACGCTGAGCCTATGTGTAAGACTGTAGGTTTTATATAGCAATATAGCACTCACAAGCCGGTTTTGGGCGCTAGAAACAATATATATATAGCACTCACAGAAACAATATATATAGCACTCACAAGCCGGTTTTGCTTTTGAAATGGAATCCCACGGGAGCATTGCAGCACACCCAAATACCTGGGAGTCACTCTGGACCGTGCTCTGACCTACAAGAAGCACTGCCTGAACATCAAGCAAAAAGTGGGCGCTAGAAACAATATATATATAGCACTCACAGAAACAATATATATAGCACTCACAAGCCGGTTTTGCTTTGAAATGGATATATTGCTTGTATCTCTGCAGCAAAGAAAGACACTACTGCCTTTCCCCCCCTTGAATTTGACCTTCAGCTCTGCTTTCCAAGAGCCCTGGCTACCCACAGCCCTAAAGACGCTCAAACCTCTTGCTGGGAGACCTATTTTTCGATAGAGTTACAAGCTGGGTAGATGCGGGGAATGCCGTGGATGTGGCGTACCTGGATTTCAGTAAGGCCTTCGACAAGGTCCCCCATGACCTTCTGGCAAGGAAACTAGTCCAATGTGGGCTAGGCAAACCTACGGTGAGGTGGATCTGGAATTGGTTAAATGGACGAACCCAGAGGGTGATTCTCCCCAATGCTTCCTCTTCATCCTGGAAAGAAGTGACGAGTGGAGTGCCATCAGCAGGGTTCCGTTCTGGGCCCGGTCCTGTTCAACATCTTTATTACTGACTTAGATGAAGGGTTAGAAGGCAGGATCATCAAGTTTGCAGACGACACCAAATGGGGAGGGAGAGCCAATAGTCCAGAGGACAGGAGCAGGATTCAAAACGATCTTGACAGATTAGAGAGATGAATGGCCAAAACGAACAAAATGAAGTTCAACAGGGACAAATGCAAGATACTCCACTTTGGCAGGAAAAACGAAATGCAAAGATACAGAATGGGGGACAATGCCTGGCTCGAGAGCAGTACGTGTGAACAAGATCTCGAGTCCTCGTGGACAACAAGTTAAACATGAGCCAACAATGTGATGTGGCGGCAAAAAAAGCCAATGGGATTTTGGCCTGCATCAATAGGAGCATAGTGTCTAGATCTAGGGAAGTAATGCTACCCCTCTATTCTGCTTTGGTTAGACCACATCTGGAATATTGTGTCCAGTTCTGGGCACCACAATTCAAGAGAGATATTGACTCTAAGCTGGAATGTGTCCAGAGGAGGGCGACTAAAATGATCAAGGGTCTGGAGAACAAGCCCTATGAGGAGCGGCTTAAGGAGCTGGGCATGTTTAGCCTGAAGAAGAGAAGGCTGAGAGGAGATATGATAGCCATGTATAAATACGTGAGGGGAAGCCACAGGGAGGAGGGAGCAAGCTTGTTTTCTGCTTCCCTGGAGACTAGGACGCAATGGAACAATGGCTTCAAACTACAAGAGAGGAGATTCCATCTGAACATGAGGAAGAACTTCCTGACTGTGAGAGCCGTTCAGCAGTGGAACTCTCTTCCCCGGAGTGTGGTGGAGGCTCCTTCTTTGGAAGCTTTTAAACAGAGGCTGGATGGCCATCTGTCAGGGGTGATTTGAATGCAATATTCCTGCTTCTTGGCAGAATGGGGTTGGACTGGATGGCCCATGTTGTAATTTTAATACTGGTAGCCAGATTGTGTTCATTTTCATGGTTTCCTGCTTTCTGTTGAAATTGTCCACATGCTTGTGTATTTCAAATGGCTTCTATGCGTAGTCAATAATAATAATAATAATAATAATAATAATAATAATAATAATGTATTTGTTCCCATTTTTTTTTAACTTCAAAATCAGATATGTGCAGTGTGCGTACGAATTTGATCATAGTTTTTTAAAACACAAACACAAAACTATAGTCTGGCACTGCAATGGTCTGAGGGGCAGTGAATTCAAAAAGTTTGAGGACCCCTGCTCTAGGCGATGCTGCTCTCTTGACCACCCACCTCACCCCGCCACACGTTGCATGTCTCAGCCAGTGCACCTACTTTTCCATATCTCCTCTTTAGGTCTCAGAGTTCGCTAGAAGCTGCGCGGCAAGGACAGGAGCAGGACGGAACGCGCCGCAAGCTGGACCTGCAAGAGTGGCAAATGCAGGGGTTGCTGCAGCTGCGGGAATCCCAACACCAAGTGGAGCGGGACTGCAAGCGAGAGCACCTGCACCAGGTAGCTTAGTTGTCCTATTCTCCGGAAACTTCGTTTTTTGTGGCTGGTACAAACTATGCTGAATTGGGTTGTTGTAGGTTTTTTCGGGCTATATGGCCGTGTTCTAGAGGTATTCTCTCCTGACGTTTCGCCTGCATCTATGGCAAACATCCTCAGAGGTAGTGAGGTCTGTTGGAACTAGGAAAGTGGGTTTATATATCTGTGGAATGACAAAGAGCTCTTGTCTGTTGGAGCTAGGTGTGAATGTTTCAACTGACCACCTTGACTAGCATTTGATGGCCTGGCAGTGCCTGGGACAATCTTTTGTTGAGAGGTGATTAGATGTCCCAGATTGTTTCCTCTCTGTTGTTTTGCTGTTGTAATTTTAGAGTTTTTAAATACTGGTAGTCAGATTTTGTTCATTTTCATGGTTTCCTCCTTTCTGTTGAAATTGTCCACATGCTTGTGGATTTCAATGGCTTCTCTGTGTAGTCTGACATGGTGGTTGTGAGAGTGGTCCAGCATTTCAGTGTTCTCAAATAATATCCTGTGTCTAGGTTGATTCATCACAGGGGCAGCTGAACCCATATGCAAAGTAAGCATTTGCAGTATAGTTGATTTTGCCTAGGGGCGTTCTTGAGGCACTTTTGGGGGAAAATAGACCTGGACATATGTGAGTTGTAGTTACTGGGATGTACAGTTCACCTACAATCAAAGCGGATTCTGAATTCCACCAATGATGGAATTGAACCAAATATGGCACACAGAACTCCCACGACAAACAGAAAATATATATCAGTGATTGGTTGGGGGTGAGAGGGGGGCACCAAAATACTGTTTGCTTACCATTGAAAATTACCTAGGGCCGCCTCTGGTTCATCAGGTGCTCCATATTATTTGAGAACACAGAATTTCTGGACCACTCTCTACCTTTCTTTCTTTCCTTCCTTCCTTTTCTCCTTTCCTCCTTCTTTCCCTCTTTTTCTCCCTCCTTCTCTCCTTCCTTACCTCTCTCATTCCTTCCTTCTTTCACTTTTTTATTTCCTTCTCTCCTTCCTTCTTTCTCTACCTTCCTTTCCTTCCTTCTCTCATTTCCTCCTTTTCCCCTCTTTTTCTCCCTCCTTCTCGCCTTCCTTACCTCTCTCATTCCTTCCTTCTTTCACTTTTTTATTTCCTTCTCTCCTTCCTTCTTTCTCTCATTTCCTCCTTTTCCCCTCTTTTTCTCCCTCCTTCTCGCCTTCCTTACCTCTCTCATTCCTTCCTTCTTTCACTTTTTTATTTCCTTCGCTCCTTCCTTCTCTACCTTTCTTTCTTTCCTCCTTCTTTCTCTCTTTTTTCTCCCTCCTTCTCTCCTTCCTCACCTCTCTCATTTCTTCCTTCTTTCACTTTTTTATTTCCTTCTCTCCTTCCTTCCTTCCTTCCTTCCTTCTCTACCTTTCTTTCCTTCCTTCCTTCTCTCCTTTCCTCCTTCTTTCCCTCTTTTTCTTCCTCCTTCTCTCCTTTCTTACCTCTCTCCTTCCTTCCTTCTTTCACTTTTTTATTTCCTTCCTTTCTTCTCTACCTTTATTTCATTCCTCCTCCTTTCTCTCTTTTTCTCCCTCCTTCTCTACTTCCTTTCTTCTCTCATTCCTTCCTTTAACTTTTTTATTTCCTTCTCTCCTTCCTTCCTTCCTTCCTTCCTTCCTTCCTTCCCTACCTTCCTTCCTTTCCTTCCTTCTTTCCCTCTTTCTGTCCCTCCTTCTCTCCTTCCTTCCTTCCTTCTCCCTTTCTGTGTATATCTCCACTTAGGAAGGAGAGTCCAGCTAATCTCTCTCTGGATCCTACTTTGGAAGGATGTCTAGTTTCTGTCCTCATTGATGTTCTTTTCTCTCCAGGCCCAGCAACGTTTGAGAGACATCGCTCGCGACTGCCAGGCAGCCCAACTCAAGAAGCTGAAGGAGACAAATGAGAAGTGAGTATTGTCATGAGATGGCATAGGAGGAAAAGGATTGCCTTCCAAGATCAGTGTCCTGGCAGTGGGTCCATAGGTGGCTATGAAGCCCTCTTCTTGACCTGCATCTTCTCCTGCAGTGAGGGCATCGGTTTCCAGGTGGAAGGCGGTCCCGGTTGGGGTTGGCTTGATGCACCTTCCCCTTGGCACGTTTCCCTCTTTCGCCCTCCATTTGTGCTTCTTCAAATTCTCCAGCACTGCTGGTCACAGCTGACCTCCAGCTGGAGCGCTCAAGGGCCAGGGCTTCCCAGTTCTCAGTGTCTATGCCAGAGTTTTGAAGGTTGGCTTTGAGCCCATCTTTCAATCTCTTTTCCTGCCCACCAACATTCCATTTTCCGTTCTTAAGTTCGGAGTAGAGCAACTGCTTTTGGAGATGGTGGTCAGGCATCTAAACAATGTGGCTAGTCCAGTGGAATTGATGGCGGAGGACCCTCACTTTAATGCTGGTGGTCTTTGCTCCTTCTTCCAGCACGCTGACATTTGTCTGCTTGTCTTCCCAAGAGGTTTGCAGGATTTTCCGGAAATTGTTCTAGGAGTTGCATGTGACATCTGTAGACAGGCCACGTCTCGCAGGCCAGTCCAGCGGAGATGATGGCAGAGGACCATTACTTCAGTGCTGGTGGTCTTTGCTTCTTCCAGCACGCTGACATTTGTCTGCTTGTCTTCCAAAGAGATTTGCAAGATTTTTCAGAGGCAACGCTGATGGAATCGTTCCAGGAGTTGCATGTGACATCTGTAGACAGTCCACGTCCCACAGGCGTATAGCAGGGTTGGGAGGACAATAGCTTTATAAACAAGCACCTTGGTCTCCCTACGGATGTCCCGGTCCTCAAATACTCTCTGCTTTATTCGGAAAAATGCTGCACTCACAGAGCTCAGGCGGTGTTGTATTTCAGTGTCAATGTTGACATCTGTAGACAGTCCACGTCTCGCAGGCGTATAGCAGGGTTGGGAAGACAATAGCTTTATAAACAAGCACCTTGGTCTCCCTACGGATGTCCCGGTCCTCAAACACTCTCTGCTTCATTTGGAAAAAAAGCTGCACTCGCAGAGCTCAGGCGGTGTTGTATTTCTCTGTCAATGTTGACATCTGTAGACAGTCCATGTCTCGCAGGTGTATAGCAGCGTTGGGAAGACACTGGTTTAGAGCCACTACGGATGTCATGGTCCTCAAACACTCTGTGCTTCATTCAGAAAAATGCTGCACTCGCAGAGCTCAGGCAGTGTTGTATTTCAGTGTCAATGTTGACATCTGTAGACAGTCCACGTCTCGCATGCGAATAGCAGAGTTGGGAGGACAATAGCTTTACAAACAAGCACCTTGGTCTCCCTACGGATGTCCCGGTCCTCAAACACTCTCTGCTTCATTCGGAAAAATGCTGCACTCGCAGAGCTCAGGCGGTGTTGTATTTCTTTGTCAATGTTGACATCTGTAGACAGTCCATGTCTCGCATGCGAATAGCAGAGTTGGGAGGACAATAGCTTTACAAACAAGCACCTTGGTCTCCCTATGGATGTACCAGTCCTCAAACACTCTGTGCTTCATTCGGAAAAAAAGCTGCACTCGCAGAGCTCAGGTGGTATTGTATTTCAGTGTCAATGTTGACTTCTGTAGACAGTCCACGTCTCGCATGCGTATAGCAGGGTTGGGAGGGGAATGGCTTTATAAACAAGCACCTTGGTATCCCTACGGATGTCCCGGTCCTCAAACACTCTCTGCTTCATTCGGAAAAGTGCTGCCTCCTACACGTACACCCTTTATTTCCTTGTTCTCATTTAGTTGTTTTATGAGCATCTCTATGCACATAATAAACAGGAGTGGCGATAATGGACAGCCTTGCCTGGTACCCCCGTCTTATTTCAATTCTTTGTGTTTTCTCTCCATTGATTATTAACTGTGCATATTGGTCTTTATATATAGTTCTTATTATTTTTATATATTGATCTCCCATATCATGTGCTTGCAGAACTTCCGTCATAAATTCCCAGTTTAGGCTGTCAAACGCTTTTTCTATGTCTAGAATGGTCAACATTTTCTAATGTTACACTATTAGTTCAGAGTTGAGCAACTGCTAGGGGAGACGGTATAATAATAATAGAACGGTGTAATAATGTTGAGGCTGTGGACTATATTTTTGTTTCTTGTGGTAGTCCACGAACCGCAGGTTGGGAACCCACTGGTTTAGAGCCACGACCAGGGGCGGCTCATCCATTACGCGAAGTAAGCAGTCGCAGAACACTTTTTTTTGCCAGGGGCGCAGAGGCGCCTCTGTAAATGCCCCTCAACCGCCACTTGAGGAGCGCCCCCTCAGCTCACAACAGCCCTAGCAGTCCGGGGGAGCCTCGGCTTTCTTGCCTCGCTGCCGGGCGATCCTCTTCCCAAAGGGGCCGGGCCCTTGAGCCTCGCCTAGCCCCTCTCGTGCCTGCTCCACCTGGCCACCGGGTGCGCGAGCAGAGCTGACGCTCAATCGTTCTCCGCGTTCGCTCCCTTCCCCATGACCCTTTCCCGATCCCCCGGTGCTCCACCCGCCTCCTCTCCTCTCCCCAATCTGCGAGTGGGCCAAGGGGCAGAGCTGTGGTGCCTGGCCCACTTCGGGTCCGGAGGCGTGTCTGAAGACCCCAGCGTGCGTACCAAAAGTCACCTCTTCTCCTGATTTTCTCTTCAACCATTGGGACCAAGAGAGAGAGAGAGAGAGAGAGAGCCCCTCCGGCTGGAGGTATCTCCCAACTCCGCTCCCTCCTTTGTTTTTGCGCCTACCTTCAGGAAAGGTGGGCATCTCCACCTCTCTTTCTCTCTCTCTCTCTTGGTCCCAATGGCTGAGGAGAAAGTCAGGAGAAGAGGTGACTTTTGGTGCACACGCCGGGGTCTTCAGACACGCCTCCGGACCCAAAGTGGGCCAGGCAAGGGAGCAAGTGCGGCAAGTGTAATTACTGGGATGTATAGTTCACCTACAATCAAAGAGCATTCTGAATTCCACCAATGATGGAATTGAACCAAATATGGCACACAGAACTCCCACGACGAACAGAAAATATATATCAATGATTGGTTTGGGGGGGGGGGGGCACCAAAATACTGTTTGCTTACCGTTGAAAATTACCTAGGGCCGCCTCTGGCCACGACTGGCTGTGTAAAAGCTTCCCCTTGGCGCCTGATTTCAGCTTAAAAACGGGTGAAAATTGGAAGTGATTTATGTTTTGGAAAAGAACCAAGGAGGAGTTGTCTGCGGAAGTATAGCGATCCTTGCCAATTCATTGGCAGCAGAAGAGCCTTCCTTGGGCTACCCGAAAATCCTGCAAATGGGGCCCTTTTGCATGCGGAACGTGTGTGCTCTGCTCTTAAGCTATTCCTTGCTCTCTCGCTCAGAGAGAAGAAAGAACTCCAGAAAATCCTGGATCGGAAGCGGCACAACAGCATCACCGAAGCCAAGTCCCGGGAGAGGAACAAAAAGGATGTGTGAGTTGAAGTCAAGGGGAAAGTGGCTGGATTCCTTGGTTGAGAATGTTTTCTAGGCTGCCCGCCCCCCCCCCCCCCCCAAATGAATGAGACCTAGATCTGCTACTCCGAAAAACCTTATTTTTTTAGTTTTTTAGGGTAGTTTTGTTTTAAAAACACACACAACGTGCAAAAAGTAGCACAAAGTTCACGGAGTTCCTTGGTGGGGCTTCTAAACACCTTCCCAATCCAAATGGATGTGATTTGGAATTAAATCAAGAGGCGTTAGTTCCCAACTCGGCAACAAGAAAAGTGCAGAGCCCTGGAATTAATAATAATAATAATAATAATAATAATAATAATAATAATCTTTATTTAATACCCCGCTACCATCTCCGCAATGGGGACTCGGGGCAGCATATTACAATAAAAAAACCATAATAATAATAATAATAATAATAATAATAATCTTTATTTAATACCCTGCCACCATCTCCGCAATGGGGACTCAGGGTGGTTTACATGAGGCCAGGCCCAATGGCATATTACAAGAAAATAAAACCAAAACACAATAACAACACAGTAAAATACATACAACATATGAGTACAAAAAAAAATTGCATGCCTCTAGCCTCTGAATAGTGTGGGACTACAATTCCCATTGTTGCTCACTACTAATACTATTATGGTACAATGGTATAGTAAAATATAGTAGTATATAATATTATGCTAATAATATTATATATTGTAATTATAATAATATTATTATGCTAATAATATAATATATTGTATATACATATAAGATTGATAATATTATAATGTAATGTGATATAATACTACTACTAATAATATGATAGTATAATTATATATTTATATTATAAGTAATATTACTAATAATATTACAGTATAATGGTATAGTACAATATAGTAATATATAAGATTGATATTGTGCTATGCTAATAATATAATATGTTGTATTTACATATAAGATTGATAATATTTTAAATTACATGTAATATTACTAATAATATAATAGTATAATGGTGTAGTACAATATAGTAGAATATAATACTAATATTGTGCTATGCTAATAATATAATATATTGTATTTACATATAAGATTGATAATATTATAATGTAATGCGATATAATACTACTAATAATAATAAGATAGTATAATTATATATTTATATTATAAGTAATATTACTAATAATATTACAGTATAATGGTATAGTACAATATAGTAATATATAATATTACTATTGTGCTATGCTAATAATATATAATATTACTAATAATATTGCAGTATAATGGTATAGTACAGTATAGTAATTTATAATATTAATATTGTGCTATGCTAATAATATAATATATTGTATTTACATACAAGATTGATAATATTATAATGTAATGCAATATAATACTACTAATAATAATATGATAGTATAATTATATATTTTATATGAAATATTACTAATAATGTTATGGTACAATGGTATAGTACAATATAGTAATATATAATATTAATATTGTGCTATGCTAATAATATAATGTATTGTATACACATATAAGATTGATAATATTATAACGTAATGCAATATAATACTACTAATAATAATATGATAGTATAATTATATATTTTATGTGTTGTTGAAGGCTTTCATGGCTGGAATCACTAGGTGGCTTCAAGTTTTCTGGGCTGTCTGGCCATTTTCCAGAAGCATTCACTCCTGAAGTTTCGCCTGCACCTATGAGGAAGTCTGCCATAGATGTGGGAGAAACGTCAGGAGAGAATGCTTCTGGAACATGGTCATACAATTCAGGAAACTCACAACCCAGCAAATCCTCTGTGCTGGGCTGGTGGTTGGTGGTCAGATTATATAGAAGTAGGAGCCTTTCTGCTAACTTGGCAAGGCCTTTTTGTCACCCCCAGGGAGCTGACTGAAATAAACAGGAGGCACATCACTGAATCCGTCAACTCCATCCGGAGGGTGAGTGTCCACTCTGTTCTGTTTCCATGTATACTTCATATGTGGTGGGACTGTGTGACAAGGTACAACTGTTTTGTAGGAAAATAAAAGGTGAAATGGAAGAAATAACTGGCTAAATTAAAAAAAAAAAAAAAAGATTGCATGCAGCGGTGGTGCAGCGGGTTGCTGCACTTGCAGAGCTCAGGCGGTGTTGTATTTCGGTGTCAAATATTGACATCTGTAGACAGTCCACGTTTTGCAGGCATATAGCAGGGTTGGGAGGACAATAGCTTTATAAACAAGCACCTTGGTCTCCCTATGGATGTGCCAGTCCTCAAACACTCTCTGCTTCATTCGGAAAAATACTGCACTCGCAGAGCTCAGGCGGTGTTGTATTTCGGTGTCCAATATTGACATCTGTAGACAGTCCACGTTGTGCAGACATATAGCAGGGTTGGGAGGACGATAGCTTTGTAAACAAGCACCTTGGTTTCCCTACGGATGTCCCGGTCCTCAAACACTCTCTGCTTCATTCGGAAAAATGCTGCACTCGCAGAGCTCAGGCGGTGTTGTATTTCGGTGTCAAGTATTGACAACTGTAAACAGTCCAGGTTTTGCAGGCATATAGCAGGTTTGGGAGGACAATAGCTTTATAAACAAGCACCTTGTTTTCCCTGCGGACGTCCTGGTCCTCAAACACTCTCTGCTTCATTCGGAAAAATGCTGCACTTGCAGAGCTCAGGCAGTGTTGTATTTCGGTGTCAAATGTTGACATCTGTAGACAGTCCACATTTCGCAGGCATATAGGGGGATTGGGAGTACAATAGCTTTATAAACAAGCACCTTGGTTTCCCTACGAATGTCCCGGTCCTCAAACACTCTCTGCTTCATTCGGAAAAATGCTGCACTCGCAGAGCTCAGGCGGTGTTGTATTTCGGTGTCAATGTTGACTTTGGTGGAGAGGTGGCTGCCACGGGAATGGAAATGGTCAACACTTTCTAATGTTACACTATGAAGCCGTATCTCTGTCATTGGTATCTCTTTCTGCAGTACTTATAAATCGAATAATAATAACAAAATATTAACAATGCATACTAAAGACCAGTGTCAGTTATCCATATCTAGTTTCCCCTTTGGTGTTGTTAAGCTAGTAGCTAGCATATGTGGTTATAAGGGGATGGTGGGTGTTTCGTGGCCAAAGTCTGGATGCTTCTCCTTGCATTTAGATCCCCCACCACCACCCTCAATTGATCCTTCTTTCTGTTTCAAAGCTCGAAGAGGCTCAGAAACGGCGCCAGGAGAAGCTACTGGGAGGCCACCAGGGAATCCTGCAGATGATTGACGAGGAAGAGCCACGGGTGAGTGCCACGGAAACGTCTGGGGGCATCCTAACCTGTCTGGGGGCATCCTAACCTGTCTAAAAGGAATTAAAGCCTTGGGGAACTGCAAAGGGTGAGGAGATGTTTTGGACTCCAGCTCCCTCGCTGTACTTGATGGGTGAAGTTGAAGAGAAGTAGCACCAGAACGTTTTGGGAAGGTTCCTCACCACCTTGCCCAGCCTTCAGGCACTCCACCATACAATTCCACAGCTCGAAGAGACCCCAAGGGCCATCCAGTCCATCCCCTTTCTGCCATACGAGGAGACACAATCAGAGCTCTCCCTACAGATGGCCATCCAGCCCCTGCTTTTAACCTCCAGAGATGGAGACTCCATCATGATCTTCCACTTCCAAACAGCTCTTACCGTATGAAAGTTTGTCCTAATGTTTGTTTATTTATTTATTTACGACACTAGCCATCCCTTGCCACGCGTTGCTGTGGTCCACTCTGTGTATATGTATTTTGTGTGTGTATATATGTGTATATGTGTGCGTATATATGTGTGTGTGTGTGCATGCGTTGTAATGTATTTATACATATATATATATCTATATCTATATCTATATCTATATATATATATATATATATATATATATATATATATATATTTGGCTTTTTAAGTATCTTCTACAGTGTTTTTCAGTGTTTTTATGAGTGATGGTCACTCGTTGGCCTGATAGGTGTATTGTGTCCAACTTTGGTGTCAATTTGTCCAGTGAAAAGGAAAGGAAGGAAACAAGGAACGGGGAAAGAGAGAGGGTGACCTGGGAAGGAATCCCACGGGAGCATTGCAGCGCACCCAAATACCTGGGAGTCACTCTGGACCGTGTTCTGACCTACAAGAAGCACTGCCTGAACATCAAGCAAAAAGTGGGCGCTAGAAACAATATCATACGAAAGCTGACTGGCACAACCTGGGGATCACAACCAGACACAGTGAAGACATCTGCCCTTGCGCTATGCTACTCTGCTGCTGAGTATGCATGCCCAGTGTGGAACACATCTCACCACACTAAAACAGTGGATGTGGCTCTTAATGAGACATGCCGCATTATCACGGGGTGTCTGCGCCCTACACTACTGGAGAAATTACACTGCTTAGCCGGTATCACACCACCTGACCTCCGCCGGGAAGTAGCAGCCAATAGTGAAAGGACCAAGGCAGAGACATCTCCAGCTCATCCCCTGTTTGGGTATCAGCCAGCACGTCAACGACTTAAATCAAGACATAGTTTTCTTAGATCTACAGAGACACTCACTGGAACACCACAGCAAACGAGAGTCCAAAAGTGGCAGGCCCAAACCCAGCACCTCAATCCATGGGTGATACCAGATGAGAGACTCCCCCCTGGGCACACAGAAGACTGGGTGACTTGGAAGGCGCTGAACAGACTCCGCTCTGGCACCACGAGATGCAGAGCCAATCTTAAGAAATGGGGCTACAGGGTGGAATCCTCGACATGCGAGTGCGGAGAAGAGCAAACCAGTGACCACCTGCTGCAATGCAACCTGAGCCCGGCACAATGGAGGACCTTCTTGCGGCAACACCATGAGGCACTCCAAGTGGCCAGATACTGGTCAAAGGACATTTAACCAACTACCAAGTTTGCAAAATCTGTGTGTGTGTGTGTGTGTGCTTTTAAATCTGTGTGTTTGTTTTGTTCTGTTAGAAATGTAATACAATGGTGTGGTTGCAGATGACACAATAAATAAATATTGCTGTGTTGTGGGCTTGTCCTCATGTAAGCCGCACCGAGTCCCTTGGAGAGATGGTAGCGTGGTAAAAAATAAATTATTATTATTATTATTATTATTATTATTATTGGCTTTTTCTAAGCTGCCGCATCATGCAGTGGACTCACGTTTCGCTTGTGGTCCATTGAGACACCTCGATCTCTTTCACATGTATTCATTTATGTCTTGAAACGTATGTGGAGAGGGCACCAAGGTGCTTGTCTATAAAGCTATTGTCCTCCCAACCCTGCTCTATGCCTGTGAGACGTGGACTGTCTACAGACGTCACATGCAACTCCTGGAACGATTCCATCAGCGCTGCCTCCGGAAAATCCTGCAAATCTCCTGGGAAGACAAGCGGACAAACGTCAGTGTGCTGGAAGAAGCAAAGACCACCAGCATTGAAGCGATGGTCCTCCAACATCAACTCTGCTTGTCCGGATGCCTGACCACCGTCTCCCAAAGCAGTTGCTCTACTCCGAACTTAAGAACGGAAAACGGAACGTTGGTGGACAGGAAAAGAGATTTAAAGATGGGCTCAAAGCCAACCTTAAAAACTCTGGCATAGACACTGAGAACTGGGAAGCCCTGGCTCTTGAGCGCTCCAGCTGGAGGACAGCTGTGACCAGCAGTGCTGCAGAATTTGAGGAGGCACGAGCGGAGGGTGAAAGAGAGAACCGTACCAGGAGGAAGGCGCGTCAAGCCAACCCCGACCGGGACCGCCTTCCACCTGGAAACCAATGCCCTCACTGCGGAAGAAGATGCAGAGCAAGAATAGGGCTCCACAGCCACATACAGACCCACAAGGAAATCCATAATGGAAGACCATCTTACTCGTCCAACGAGGGGTCGCCTAAGTAAGTAAGTAAGTAAGGAGAGGGCACCAAGGTGCTTGTCTATAAAGCTATTGTCCTCCCAACCCTGCTCTATGCCTGTGAGACGTGGACTGTCTACAGACGTCACATGCAACTCCTGGAACGATTCCATCAGCGCTGCCTCCGGAAAATCCTGCAAATCTCCTGGGAAGACAAGCGGACAAACGTCAGTGTGCTGGAAGAAGCAAAGACCACCAGCATTGAAGCGATGGTCCTCCAACATCAACTCGGCTGGGCCGGCCACGTTGTCCGGATGCCTGACCACCGTCTCCCAAAGCAGTTGCTCTACTCCGAACTTAAGAACGGAAAACGGAACGTTGGTGGACAGGAAAAGAGATTGAAAGATGGGCTCAAAACTCTGGCATAGACACTGAGAACTGGGAAGCCCTGGCCCTTGAGCGCTCCAGCTGGAGGACAGCTGTGACCAGCAGTGCTGCAGAATTTGAGGAGGCACGAGTGGAGGGTGAAAGAGTGAAACGTGCCAGGAGGAAGGCGCGTCAAGCCAACCCCAACACCTGGAAAACAATGCCCTCACTGCGGAAGAAGAGGAGCCACAGCCACATACGGACCCACAAGGAAATCCATAATGGAAGACCATCTTACTCGTCCAACGAGGGATCGCCTAAGTAAGTAAGGAGAGGGCAATGCTGCAACTGTATGTCAACCATTTTTCCTCCTGTGTGTAATCTTCTCCTTTGTTTCTTCCGCTCAGTTGCTGGCCCAGCTAGAAGGAGAGTGCAACCTGGAGGCGCTTGCCCTGCGCCAGGAAATTGGCCGCTACCTGCAGGAAGAGCTTGATGGCGGGGTCAGCAACGGGCACCCACCCCCCGGCTCCAGTGCCAGCCCTGCCCCGACCGAAGAGGAAGAGTTCACGGTCCTTTGAAACATGGAGGTGGCAAGGGAGCAAGGGTCTCTTCCACCCGTGGAGGAATATCTCCCATTCATCCCCTTGAGTAGAAGGGAAAGAAACCACACTAAAAGCACTTCGCTTTTGTTTTGTTTTGCTTTTTTTTTTAAAGAAAGAACAAATGTTTTATTTTTTTAAAACTAATTTTTTGTAATTAACTAACTGTAATGTTGTCTTTTCCGATTCATTGGTTTCGCCTCAAGGCTAGAGAAAGACCTGGGGGCGGAGAGAGTGTGTGAATCATTGGCCATGTGTGCAGACGCATGTGCCGAGCTCACCTGTGTTCTGGGGTACTGAAAAGGGAGTTGAATTTCTTTGGGAGATATTTTTAATGCACTGTTGGGAGCGAGGGGGCGGGATGTTTCTTCATCGTGGTCGCTGTGAAATGCACACATATGTTATTTCCTGCGCTTGTGCAGGCAGCTTCGTAATCTTCAGGTGCCCACAGAAGTAGTGGCCATAATAGTCCAGATAACTACCTCTACTTCAAAAATTCTTACTATAGGCTTTCCACCTTCTACTTCTCCTGCTGCTTGCCCCAATCTAATCGTTTCCCAGGCTGGGAAGTTTGAGCTTCTTAGTCTTGGCCGGCTTGGAGAGACGAACTTTCGGCCAGACGTAGGAGGCCCTCTGAGCCACACCATTAGTCGAGGGAACCGGTGGCTCCAATTACTCTCTCTTTTTTTGTTGGGGACGGGAATAAATCGTAAAGCAGTACTACGAGCAGAGACTTGCGATTTGCGAGCTTGGGGAGTGATTGTACTGCATGGCCTTCTTCTTAGCAGAGCAGTGCAATGCGTGCCCGTTTGTGTTGGGTAACTTCCCCTCACAGACAAAGTACTGTATATGTACTCTATGGGGAATGGGCGGGGCTACCGGCATTTTGTACCAAAAGAGCTTTCTAGAGCAGTGGTTCTCAACCTGTGGGTCCCCAGGTGTTTTGGCCTACAACTCCCAGACATCCCAGCCAGTTTACCAGGGATTTTTGGGGTTGGTAAGAGGGGAGATGTGGGATCCCTTTGGTCCACCCGGCTCTAGACACCTAGAATACTAACAACAGAGACTCGAAGGGTTAAGGCAAGGCAACGGCTTGGTGCTAGTCTAAAGAGCAAGAGATTCCTAAGCCGCTGCAAGAGCAGTGGACAAAAAGAACTGAGGCAATAGCCCCTCCCACTTACTATATATACTCTATGGGGAGTGGGCGGGGCTACCAGCATTTTGTGCCAAAAGAGCAGTGGTTCTCAGCCTGTGGGTCCCCAGGTGTTTTGGCCTACAACTCCCAGACATCCCAGCCAGTTTACCAGGGATTTTTGGGGTTGGTAAGAGGGGAGATGTGGGATCCCTTTGGTCCACCCGGCTCTAGACACCTAGAATACTAACAACAGAGATTCGAAGGGTTAAGGCAAGGCAACGGCTTGGGGCTAGTCTAAAGAGCAAGAGATTCCTAAGCCGCTGCAAGAGCAGCGGACAAAAAGAACTGAGGCAGTAGCCCCTCCCACTTACTATATATACTCTATGGGGAGTGGGCGGGGCTACCGGCATTTTGTAACAAAAGAGCTTTCTAGAGCAGTGGTTCTCAACCTGTGGGTCCCCAGGTGTTTTGGTCTACAACTCCCAGACATCCCAGCCAGTTTACCAGGGATTTTTGGGGTTGGTAAGAGGGGAGATGTGGGATCCCTTTGGTCCACCCGGCTCTAGACACCTAGAATACTAACAACAGAGACTCGAAGGGTTAAGGCAAGGCAACGGCTTGGGGCTAGTCTAAAGAGCAAGAGATTCCTAAGCCGCTGCAAGAGCAGCGGACAAAAAGAACTGAGGCAATAGCCCCTCCCACTTACTATATATACTCTATGGGGAGTGGGCGGGGCTACCGGCATTTTGTACCAAAAGAGCTTTCTAGAGCAGTGGTTCTCAACCTGTGGGTCCCCAGGTGTTTTGGCCTACAAGTCCCAGAAAGAAGATGTAGTTTCCTGAGATATAAATATGTAGCCAAAGGAGAAGAAAAGAAAAGTACAGTAGAGTCTTGCTTATCCGACATAAACGGGCCAGTAGAACATCGGATAAACGAAAATGTTGGTGAATATAATCGGTTGCCTTCACCACTCCAGCTCGTCCGTCTCCTCTCTCCTGTGCCCACTTCGGCCCAAGGACTGGGGGCGAGATCTCGCCGAGGGCTCATTTGCTCCCTACAAATTCTGGGGGCTCGTCCAGGATTTTTGGGGTTGGTAAGAGGGGAGATGTGGGATCCCTTTGGTCCACCCGGCTCTAGACACCTAGAATACTAACAACAGAGACTCGAAGGGTTAAGGCAAGGCAACGGCTTGGGGCTAGTCTAAAGAGCAAGAGATTCCTAAGCCGCTGCAAGAGCAGCGGACAAAAAGAACTGAGGCAATAGCCCCTCCCACTTACTATATATACTCTATGGGGAGTGGGCGGGGCTACTGGCATTTTGTACCAAAAGCGCTTTCTAGAGCAGTGGTTCTCAACCTGTGGGTCCCCAGGTGTTTTGGCCTACAACTCCCAGACATCCCAGCCAGGATTTCTGGGAGTTGAAGGCCAAAACATCTGGGGATCCAAGATTGAGAAGCACTGTTCTAGAAGATTCTGAAGCTGCTTGCGCATGCACAGGAAATACCATATGTTTGAATGTCACATGTGACCTTTTACATACACTCTCTCCCATGTAGAGGGGGCTAGGGAACCAAAAGGGCTATGTTGAATATAGTAAACCACTCCCCCGCCCTTACGTTTTTCAAGGGATGGTTGGAATGTAATGTACAGAAAAGAAGCCTATGTAGAGTTGAGTTGTTGTAAGTTTTTCGGGCTATATGGCCGTGTTCTAGTAGCATTCTCTCCTGACGTTTCGCCTGCATCTATGGCAAGCATCCTCAGAGGTTGCGAGGTCTCGCAACCTCTGAGGATGCTTGCCATAGATGCAGGCGAAACGTCAGGAGAGAATGCTTCTAGAACATAGCCATATAGGCCAAAAAACCTGCAACAATGCAGTGATTCCAGCCATGAAAGCCTTCGACAATACTATGCAGAATTGCTTTGGCTGTCTCATAGGTAGTCCATCTCTCTCTTCCATCACCTCTTGCTACACCTGCGGAGAGTTGCATGCGCCGGAGGGCAATCTGTGGCGAAGGAAGTGCTCAAAACAATGCTTTACAACGAAAGGGGGTTCCTGGCTGCTTTTGGAGACGGAGGGACATCCATTGGTCTCCTGTTGTGGCCAAGTGACAATCTGGTCTCTCTTTTGCTCTGGATGTAATATTTCTTCTCTCGTTTTCTTTTTTTTTAAAGTAATAATAAACTCGTAATACAGTTTCCTCCTTTTACTTCTTGGCAGTGGTTCACAAAAGGGATTTAAGGCACACTGGATGCTCCGTTGCTGTATTTCTGTTCCAGCATAAAGTGGTTTAACTGCTATGTATCTTTGTTTGTGTTAATACAAACCTGTCATGTGTGTACTTTGCATCTCTCACTGCTGATCATCTCTTACCATCACAAAATCTCCTTTCCTGCAATTTGAATCATAGAATCCTAGAGTTGGAAGAGACCTCGTGGGCCATCCAGTCCAACCCCATTCTGCCAAGAATCAGGAAAATCGCATTCAAAGCCCCCCCGACAGATGGCCATCCAGCCTCTGTTTCAAAGCCACCAAAGAAGGAGCTTCCACCACACTCCCAAGGCAGAGAGTTCCACTGCTGAACAGCTCTCACAGTCAGGAAGTTCTTCCTAATGTAATATTATTCCAGGTGAGGCCTGGCCAAAGCGGAATCGAGTGGGACTAAGACTTCCCTCAATCTAGACCAGACATGGGCAAACTTTGTAACTTGGGGGCCACATGGTGGGCCGGAGCAGGGTGGGCAAGCCAGGAGGGGGTTCTCCCCACTTCCTCCATTTCCTCGTCTCTTTCGGAGGCAGAAAGTGAAGGAAAGATGAGAAACGTTTCATAGAATCGTATCACAGAATCATAAAATCAAAGAGTTGGAGGAGACCTCATGGACCATCCAGTCCAACCCCATTCTGCCACGAATCAGGAAAATCACATTCAACCCCCCCCCCCCAACAGATGGCCATCCAGCCTCTGTTTTAAAGCCACCAAAGAAGGAGCTACCACCACACTCCAAGGCAGTGAGTTCCACTGCTGAAGGACGGCTCTCACAGTCAGGAAGTTCTTCCTCATGTTCAGGTGGAATCTCCTTTCTTGTAGTTTGAAGCCATTGCTCCATTGCGTCCTGCATCAATAGGAGCCTAGTGTCTAGATCTAGGGAAGTAATGCTACCCCTCTATTCTGCTTTGGTTAGACCACACCTGGAATATTGTGTCTAGTTCTGGGCACCACAATTCAAGAGAGATATTGACAAGCTGGAATGTGTCCAGGAGGGCGACTAAAATGATCAAGGGTCTGGAGAACAAGCCCTATGAGGAGCGGCTTAAGGAGCTGGGCATGTTTAGCCTGAAGAAGAGAAGGCTGAGAGGAGATATAATAGCCATGTATAAATATGTGAGAGGAAGCCACAGGGAGGAGGGAGCAAGCTTGTTTTCTGCTTCCTTGGAGACTAGGACGCGGAGCAATGGCTTCAAACGACAAGAGAGGAGATTCCATCTGAACATGAGGAAGAACTTCCTGACTGTGAGAGCCGTTCAGCAGTGGAACTCTCTGCCCCGGAGTGTGGTGGAGGCTCCTTCTTTGGAAGCTTTTAAACAGAGGCTGGATGGCCATCTGTCAGGGGTGATTTGAATGCAATATTCCTGCTTCTTGGCAGAATGGGGTTGGACTGGATGGCCCATGAGGTCTCTTCCAACTCTTTGATTCTATGATTCTAGTCTCCAGGGAAGCAGAAAACAAGTTCGCTCCCTCCTCCTTATGACTTCCTCTCACATATTTGTACATGGCTATCATGTCTCCTCTCAGCCTTCTCTTCTGCAGGCTAAACATGCCCAGCTCTTTAAGCCGCTCCTCATAGGGCTTGCTCTCCAAATCCTTGATCATTTTAGTCATCCTCCTCTGGACACATTCCAGCTTGAACAAGGGAGGGAGGGAAGGAGGAAGGAAAGAGAGAAGGAAGGATAGGATGGGGAGAGAGAGGAGGGCCTGAGAAAAGAGCCCAAGGGGCTACATCTGGACACAGATCTAGACACTATACATCTATTGATGTAGCCTATGCTGGTGAAAATGGAAGGAAAAAGGAAGAGGGGCCGACCAAGGGCAAGATGGGTGTATGGCATCCTTGAAGTGACTGGATTGACCTTGAGGGAGCTGGGGGTGGTGACGGCTGACAGGGAGCTCTGGCGTGGGCTGGCCATGAGGTCATGAAGAGTCAGAAACGACTGAACGAATCAGCAACAACAACAACAGAGTTGGGTTGGCTTTTTTAGCTGCCGCATTACACCGTTGACTCATCTTCAACTTATGGAAAAAACAGACCCCTGTCTGATCCCACAGCAAGCTGGCTTCAGGAAAGGCAAAAGCTGCACATCGCAAGTGCTGAACCTGACTCAACACATAGAAGATGGCTTTGAAAGGCAGCAGATCACAGGAACTGTCTTCATAGACCTGTCAGCGGCTTATGATACCGTAAACCACCGCCTCCTCCTGAGAAAAAATGTAGAATATCACAAAGGACGACCACCTCACCCGCCTCATAGGAAACCTGCTACAAAACAGGAGCTTCTTTGTTGAGTTCCAGGGCCAGAGAAGCAGATGGCGGAAACAGAAGAACGGCCTGCCTCAGGGGAGCGTGCTTGCTCCATCCATGTTCAACATCTATGTTCAACATCTGACCAGCCACTGCCAGAAGGGACAGAGAGTTTCATCTATGCTGATGATCGTGCCATTACTGCTCAAACAGGGAGTTTTGAGACGGTTGAACAGAAGCTCTCCGAAGCTCTAGGTGCTCTTACTGCCTATTACAGGGAAAACCAACTGATCCCTAATCCATCTAAAACACAGACATGTGCTTTTCACCTTAAGAACAGACAAGCATCCCGAGCTCTGAGGATTATTACCTGGGAAGGAATCCCACTGGAGCATTGCAGCACACCCAGATACCTGGGAGTTACTTTGGACCATGCTCTGTCCTACAAGAAGCACTGCCTGAACAATGCTAGAAACAATATCATACGAAAGCTGACTGGCACAACCTGGGGATCACAACCAGACACAGTGAAGACATCTGCCCTTGCACTGTGCTACTCTGCTGCTGAGTACGCATGCCCGGTGTGGAACACATCTCACCACGCTAAAACAGTGGATGTGGCTCTTAATGAGACATGCCGGATTATCACGGGGTGTCTGCGCCCTACACCACTGGAGAAATTACACTGCTTAGCCGGTATCACACCACTTGACATCCTCCGGGAAGTAGCAGCCAATGGTGAAAGGACCAAGGCAGTGACATCCCCAGCCCATCCCCTGTTTGGGTATCAGCCAGCACTTCAACGACTTAAATCAAGAAATAGTTTTCATAGATCTACAGAGACACTCGCAAGCGAGAGTCCAAAAGTGGCAGGCTCAAACCCAGCACCTCAACCAATGGCTGATACCAAATGAGAGACTCCCCCCTGGGCACACAGAAGACTGGGCGACTTGGAAGGCACTGAAGACTCTGGCACCACGAGATGCAGAGCCAACCTTCAGAAATGGGGCCACAAAGTAGAATCCATGACATACGAGTGTGGAGAAGAGCAAACCACTGACCACCTGCTGCAATGCAACCTGAGCCCTGCCACATGCACAAGGGAGGACCTTCTTGCAGCAACACCAGAGGCACTCCAAGTGGCCAGATACTGGTCAAAGGACATTTAATCAACTACCAAGCTTGCAAACTTTGTGTTTTGTTTGTTTGGTTGTTTGTTTTTGTTAAAAATGTAATACAAATGTCTGGTTCAGCTTGTGGTCTCCTAAGACTCCCAAGATCCCTTTCCCATGGACTGTTTTCAAACCAGGTGTCACTCATCCTATATCTATGCACTTCACGTTTTTCTCCCTATGTGGAGTACTATTCATTTTCCCTGTTGGAACTTCATGTTGTTAAGTCTTGGCCCAACTCTTAAAGTCAGTGTCCCGTCAGCTTTGACCTTGGAGAGGACGAATGTTCGTCGAACTCAGGATCTCGGTGACAGTCCCTGTCCCGTTCCCCCAAAATAATTGCACATCTTTTTCCAGCAATTTTTAAATAACTTTTTTTTAAGAAAAAGGAAACACAAATACACACAACACAAAACAAAACAAATCCAGAAAATAGTTCAGGCAACAGGACATAGAGAAAGGGCACATGTCGGAGAAGGAGACGGCCGGGGCGAGCAACCAGCAGGCACTGGCAAGAGACAGTGGGCAAGCGTGAACACGGCGTGACGTGACGTAGCGACACATAGGACCAGACAGTCGTGTGGAGAGGAAAACGGGGGGGCCGCCATGCAAATGGGGGACAGGGACGCCCCCTCCATTTTGAGGAGGATGGGAGAAAGGAAGCACGGTGCACGCGGCCACGGCAGGGCGAACGGAACGGGATTCCACATTTCAGACGATCGGATCGGGGTCCGGTATTCGCGGGGTGGTTCCAATAAAAATAAAATAATTTTTTATGTTCTTCTCGTAAGCAAAATAAATTCAACTAAATAGAAATCTGGGTTCTGTACAGAAAAAAGGGAACGTGGGGGTTGTGCCATGTGGACAGGGCCAGGCGAGGAAGACTAGCAGTTATTGTCTATTTTTTATTATTATTATTTATTTTTTTGCTTTCGGATTTTGTGCTGTTCTGGATTTCTAAGAGTGGGGATTGGACTGTGCTTGGAACAGGATAAACAGGCAGAGCGGGTCTCGACTTTCTTGGTTTGGCTACCAGTCTCCTCCAGCCGTGATCAAGTTTACGAGGGGCGTTCATGAAAGATGTCCCCTGACCCACTTCCTGTGGACGGAGAGCAACGAAACTTGGCCCAGTCCTGAGTCCTTCTCTCCAGGGACACACACTTCCCCCGTCTTTGGAAGCAACTCTCAACACCTCGCTTGGAGAAGTCAACAGGTTGCTTCAAAAGTCACTTCGGAAATCAGAGTCTCATCATCTGAGAAATGCTTGCCCTTCCAAAATAACTTCCTTGTTGGAAAGAGGTGGAAATCCGATGGTGCGAGGTGGAGAGAATAAGTGGGATGAGGTCGAATTCCAAAGCCAGAAGAGCATGCTTCCATTTGGACAACAGGTGAGTTGTATTTTCTGCAGAAGGTGGACACCTTTGGTGAGCATGCCACATTGTCCCTTATTTTGGAAGGCCTCCTGCAATGTCCGCAGCAGTGAAGTCTAGTCTGCCCCAGGGATCCTGGTCCCCTTTGCTTGGAAATCCACCAAACCTACTCCGTACTGGTCTCAAAATCGTGTGAGCATGGTCTTGCCTGCTGAGAGTTGGGTACATGACTTCTTTCGAGGATACTTCCATTGCATCGACTGGACTTGACTCTCAGGATCAGAGTGATGGACCCACCTTCGCAGAAGCATACGAGAAGCTCGGCCTATCATTGAACATCGAGAAAACCAAAGTGCTCTTCCAGCAGTCACCAGCCAATCCCTCTCCAATGCCAGAGATACAGCTTAATGGTGTAACATTAGAAAATGTCGACCATTTCCGCTCCCTTGGCAGCCACCTCTCCACAGTGTCAACATTGACACTGAAATATAACACCGTCTGAGCTCTGCAAGTGCAGCATTTTTCCAAATGAAGCACAGAGTGTTTGAGGACCGGGACATCCGTACGGATACCAAGGTGCTTGTTTATAAAGCTATTGTCTTCCCAATCCTGCTATACGCCTGCGAGACGTGGACTGTCTACAGATGTCAACATTGACACTGAAATACAACACCGCCTGAGCTCTGCAAGTGCAGCATTTTTCCAAATAAAGCAGAGAGTGTTTGAGGACATCCGTAGGGATACCAATGTGCTTGTTTATAAAGCTATTGTCCTCCCAACCCTGCTATACTCCTGCGAGACGTGGACTGTCTACAGATGTCAATACTGACACTGAAATACAACACCGCCTGAGCTCTGCAAGTGCAGCATTTTTCCAAATGAAGCAGAGAGTGTTTGAGAATTGGGACATCCGTAGGGATACCAAGGTGCTTGCTTATAAAGCTATTGTCCTCCCAACCCTGCTATATGCCTGCGAGATGTGGACTGTCTACAGATGTCAACATTGACACTGAAATACAACACCACCTGAGCTCTGCTATTGCAGATTTTTGCCAAATAAAGCAGAGAGTGTTTGAAGACCGGGACATCTGTTGGGATACCAAGGTGCTTGTTTATAAAGCTATTGCCCTCCCAACCCTGCTATACTCCTGCGAGACGTGGACTGTCTACAGATGTCAACATTGACACTGAAATACAACACCGCCTGAGCTCTGCAAGTGCAGCATTTTTCCAAATGAAGCAGAGAGTGTTTGAGAACCGGGACATCTATTGGGATACCAAGATGCTTGTTTATAAAACTATTGTCCTCCCAACCCTGCTATATGCATGTGAGACGTGGACAGTCTACAGATGTTACAGGCAACTCCTGGAACAATTCCATCAGTGCTGCCTCTGGAAAATCCTGCAAATCTCTTGGGAAGACAAACGGACAAATGTCAGCGTGCTAGAAGAAGCAAAGCCCACCAGTATTGAAGCGATGGTCCTCCACCATCAACCTCGTTGTCTGGATGCCCGACCACCATCTCCCAAAGCAGTAGTTCTACTCTGAACTCAAGAACGGAAACGGAATGTTGGTGGGCAGGAAAAGAGATGTAAAGATGGGCTCAAAGCAAACCTTAAAAACTCTGGCATAGACACTGAGAACTGGGAAGCCCTGGCCCTTGAGCGCTCCAGCTAAAGGTCAACTGTGACCAGCAGTGCTGCAGAATTTGAAGAGGCACGAATGGAGGGTGAAAGAGAGAAACATGCCAAGAGGAAGGCGCGTCAAGCTAACCCCGACCGAGACCACCTTCCACCTGGAAACTAATGTCCTCACTGTGGGAGAAGATGTAGATCAATAATAGGGCTTCATAGTCACCTACGGACTCACCAGAATACTGATCCTGGAAGACTATCCTACTCGGCCAACGAGGGATCACCTAAGTAAGATGGACCCAACTTTCCTCCTGTGTGATCAGTCTGTTGAAAGAGTCATCCTGGTTTCCATGGCACATCATTGTCAAGAGAGCCTCTGAGCATGCGACTCGTTTCTGCTTCTGGAAAGGTGTGAGCAGATGGAGGACCAGCAAGTGGACACCTTATGCATGTGAAGATGCTCTTGGATGATTTTTTCCCCCATGGACCCCACACTCATCTTGACATTTTGGGCTAAGCGGCAAAGGGTTATGTGGCGATTTTCCAAAATGGCGACCTCCACTTGCTGGATGGTGTGTTCATCAATAGCAGAGTAGGGTCGCCCTGGAATCGGAGCTGTTTGCACCCAAGTCCGACCACATTGGAATATGATGGAGTTCTGGACTCCATCATATGATGAGGAATGCTCACCATCAACCTCTTCCATGTCATCCAACGTCTCCTTTGGTGTGCGGCCTTTCAAGTCTTCCACTGGGTCCATTCTCAAACCTTTTCAGTACCTGTACGATCAAGACTGTGATCAAGTCTGAGTTGTCAATTGGCACGTGACCTATGGAGACTTCTATCATCACACATGTGCAGTTTCAGCGTCCTGTGATAAACAGAAGTGGATCAGGGGAGATCTTCAACAAACACCCCTCGTATTTGGCCAGGAGGAGAACGGATAGCGCCAATCTCACCTCAATGCACCCAAAGATTGAGTCAACAACGGACATGGTTCAGGTGTCCAACTTTCAGGGTCTAAAGTGCCCTCAGCTTGGATCAGAGGACAAAGAGCTGGGGCTGGGTGTTTGTATGGACCTGGCATGATCGAACCCATCCTACATTTGTAAAGGTGGCAAGAGCTGGCTACGGAAGGGATTAGGTGTCACTTTCTTTCTTCCCACCGTTGGAGACTTTCTTGTTCACTCAGAACAGCAGAGGAGAAATAACCCATGGCCTACCTTACCATTGTTTGAATCTCTTGCAACCGTCCCCATACACAACTAGAATTGGAGAAGATGCATCTCTAAGACACTAGTGTTCCCCAAACACAATGGTCTTGAAGACACTAGTGTTCCTCAAACACAATGGTCTCGAAGACACTAGTGTTCCTCAAACACAATGGTCTCGAAGACACTAGTGTTCCTCAAACACAATGGTCTCGAAGATACTAGTGTTCCTCCAACACAATGGTCTCGAAGACACTAGTGTTCCTCAAACACAATGGTCTCGAAGACACTAGTGTTCCTCAAACACAATGGTCTCGAAGACACTAGTATTCCTCAAACACAATGGTCTCGAAGACACTAGTGTTCCTCAAACACAATGGTCTCGAAGACACTAGTGTTCCTCAAACACAATGGTCTCGAGGACACTAGTGTTCCTCAAACACAATGGTAGAGAAGACACTAGTGTTCCTCAAACACAATGGTCTCGAAGACACTAGTGTTCCTCAAACTCAAGGGTCTCGAAGACACTAGGGTTCCTCAAACACAATGGTCTCGAAGACACTAGTGTTCCTCAAACACAATGGTCTCGAAGACACTAGTGTTCCTCAAACACAATGGTCTCGAAGAGACTAGTGTTCCTCAAACACAATGGTCTCGAAGACACTAGTGTTCCTCAAACACAATGGTCTCGAAGACACTAGTGTTCCTCAAACACAATGGTCTCGAAGACACTAGTGTTCCTCAAACACAATGGTCTCAAAGACACTAGTGTTCCTCAAACACAATGGTCTCGAAGACACTAGTGATCCTCAAACACAATGGTCTCAAAGACACTAGTGTTCCTCAAACACAAGTTCTCAAGATGCTACGTTCCCCAAACCCGATGTTCTCCCAAGAGGCAATTTGCCAGAGGAGGCAAAAAACTAGGAGATGGAAGCAGCTCCAGGTCTCCAAATGGAGGAGGAAGACCCTCTCCGTGGTCCATCGTAGAAGAAGAGCCGGAGTTTGACCCAGGGCCTTGCAGGATAAGCCCATTTTTGGTCACCGCTGTCACCAACCACAGGTCAGTGTTGGGCAAAGTCTTCCCCTCGGAGCAACAGGAGAGACAGTGTCCCCGTGTTGAACGGAGCCATGGGGTCGGTGTGAAGGGTATCTCCTTCCAAGTCATCCAAGGATCGGTCTCTCAAGGCCTAACCTCGAAGCCCACAAGACCCGCGGCCTAGAAGCCTTTGATGTGGCAGTAGGCTTCCAAGGCTGCCAGGAGGATGTAGATCAGCCAGAGGCTCACAAAGAGGAGGGTGGCGAGGATCTTGTGGGTTCGAGGCCCGCCCAGTTCTCCGCCGACCGGCTGGCGGCGCCGGTACATGAGGACGGCGATGCTGACGAAGGCAAAGATGGTAAAGAGGGTGACCGAGA
Organism: Anolis sagrei; assembly: GCF_037176765.1. Lineage (NCBI taxonomy): Eukaryota > Metazoa > Chordata > Lepidosauria > Squamata > Anolidae > Anolis > Anolis sagrei. The sequence goes on from NC_090032.1 coordinate 16,404,541, forward strand.
AGGCCAGCGTGCCCGGGTGCACGACAAACGGCTTGCCCTGGCTGGCCCAGTAGCCGGCGGCAATGCTCCAAGCCACCCCGATGCCCAGGAAGACGTTGACGGCGTTGCTGCCTGTCACGTTGCCGATGGAAGCGTCCGCATGCTGGTCTTGGATGGCAGCCACTTTGCTGGCAAAGGTATCTGCAAGACGAAGAGAAGAAAGAGATTTTACTGAAGAGGAAACACAGGTTAACTCAGATTCAGACTGCCTAGCCTTCTACTTCCCCACTTTCAAGACGTTACTATGGTCACTCTTGGCATCTCGAAATATAACTATATACGTCTCCCTAAAATATTTGGCAGAGAAAGTTGAAGGTCTCTCCACCTGTGATTCTCTTCCTTTTTGGAAACAGATGATGAATCTTCCCACCAAAAGCGATTGGCCAGCTTCTCAGCCAAGGGGCCAAGCTGCATATCGCAAGTGCTGAACCTGACTCAGCACATAGAAGATGGTTTTGAAAGGCGGCAGATCACAGGAGCTGTCTTCATAGACCTGTCAGCAGCCTATGATACTGTGAACCACCGCTTCCTCCTGAGAAAAATGTATAATCTCACAAAGGACGACCACCTCACCCGCCTCATAGGAAACCTGCCACAAAACAGGAGCTTTTTTGTTGAGTTCTAAATGGCGGAAACAGAAGAACGGCCTGCCTCAGGGGAGCGTGCTTGCTCCATCCATGTTCAACACTTACACAAATGACCAGCCACTGCCAGAAGGGACAGAGAGTTTCATCTATGCTGATGATTCTGCCATTACCACTCAAGTAGGGAGCTTTGAGATGGTAGAACAGAAGCTTTCCGAAGCTCTAGGTGCTCTTACTGCCTATTACAGGGAAAACCAGCTGATCCCTAATCCATCTAAAAGACAGACATGTGCCTTTCGCCTTAAGAACAGACAAGCATCCCGAGCTTTGAGGATCACCTGGGAAGGAATCCCACTGGAGCATTGCAGTGCACCCAAATACCTAGGAGTCACTTTGGACCATGCTCTGACCTACAAGGAGCACTGCCTGAACATCAAGCAAAAAGTGGGCACTAGAAACAACATCATACAAAAGCTGACTGGCACAACCTGGGGATCACAACCAGACACAGTGAAGACATCTGCCCTTGCGCTATGCTACTCTGCTGCTGAGTAGGCATGCCCGGAGTGGAACACATCTCACCATGCTAAAACAGTAGATGTGGCTCTTAATGAGATATGCCGCATTATCACAGGGTGTCTGCGCCCTACACCACTGGAGAAATTACACTGCTTAGCTGATATTGCACCACCTGACATCTGCCAGGAAGTAGCATCCAATAGTGAAAGGACCAAGGCAGAGACATCTCCAGCTCATCCCGTTTGGGCATCAGCCAGCATGTCAACGACTTAAATCAAGACATAGTTTTCTTAGATCTACAGAGACACTCACTGGAACACCCCAGCAAGCGAGAGTCCAAAAGTGGCAGGTCCAAACCCAGCACCTCAATCCATGGGTGATACCAGATGAGAGACCCCCCCCCCCCCCCCGGGCACACAGAAGACTGGGCGACTTGGAAGGCGCTGAACAGACTGCGCTCTGGCACCACGAGATGCAGAGCCAACCTTCAGAAATGGGGCTACAAAATGGAATCCTTGACATGCGAGTGTGGAGAAGAGCAAACCACTGACCACCTGCTGCAATGCACCCTGAGCCCTGCCACATGCACGATGGAGGACCTTCTTGCGGCAACACCAGAGGCACTCCAAGGGGCCAGATACTGGTCAAAGGACATTTAACCAACTACCAAGTTTGCAAAATCTGTGTGTTTTTTTCTTTTTCTTTTTAATCTGTGTGTTTGTTTTGCTCTGTTAGAATTGTAATACAATGGTATGGTTACTGATGACACAATAAATAAATAGCCAAGGGGAGGGCTGTTTCTGAGACTCAAGAAGGGAAGGGAGAGCAGGCATGCTCGATGCATGGCAGCCAGGTGCGCATGTGCAGGCAAGGGAAAGCGTGTAAGGCTGGAGGCTTCAAGACATGGGGGTTCTGTGTGGGGAGTTTGGACCAATTCTACCCTTGGTGGGGTTCAGAATGCTCTTTGATTGTAGGTGAACTATAAATCCCAGCAACTACAACTCCCAAATGTCAAGGCTTATTTTCCCCAAACTCCACCACTGTTCACATTTGGGCATATTGAGTATCTGTGCCAAATTTGGTCAAGATTCATCATTGTTTGAGTCCACAGTTCTCTCTGGGTGTAGGTGAACTACTACTCCAAAACTCAAGGTCAATGTCCAGTAAACCCTTCCAGTATTTTCTGTTGATAAAGGGAGTTCTGTGTCAAGTTTGGTTCAATTCCATCGTCGGTGGAGCTCAGAATGCTCTTTGATTGTAGGTGAACTATAAATCCCAGCAACTACAACTCCCAAATGTTGAGGTTTATTTTCCCCAAACTCCACCACTGTTCACGTTTGGGCATATTGAGTATCTGCGCCAATTTTGGTCAAGATTCATCATTGTTTGAGTCCACAGTGCTCTCTGGATGTAGATGAACTACAACTCCCAAACTCAAGGTCAATGTCCAGTAAACCCTTCCAGTATTTTTTGTTGGTCATGGGAGTTCTGTGTGCCAAGTTTGGTTCAATTCCATCCTTGGTGGGGTTCAGAATGCTCTTTGATTGTAGTGAACTATAAATCCCAGCAAGTACAACTCCAAATGTCAATGCGTATTTTCCCCAAACTCCACCACTGTTCGTATTTGGGCATATTGAGTATCTGTGCCAAGTTTGGTCCAGATTCATCATTGTTTGAGTCCACAGTTCTCTCTGGATGTAGGTGAACTACAACTCCCAAACTCAAGGTCAATGTCCAGTAAACCCTTCCAGTATTTTTTGTTGGTCATGGGAGTTCTGTGTCAAGTTTGGTTCAATTCCATTGTCGGTGGAGCTCAGAATGCTCTTTGATTGTAGTGAACTATAAATCCCAGCAAGTACAACTCCAAATGTCAATGCGTATTTTCCCCAAACTCCACCACTGTTCGTATTTGGGCATATTGAGTATCTGTGCCAAGTTTGGTCCAGATTCATCATTGTTTGAGTCCACAGTTCTCTCTGGATGTAGGTGAACTACAACTCCCAAACTCAAGGTCAATGTCCAGTAAACCCTTCCAGTATTTTTTGTTGGTCATGGGAGAACTGTGTCAAGTTTGGTTCAATTGCATTGTCGGTGGAGGGGAAGCATTCCTTCTTTGTCAATTGCTATGTACTCTCCGGTATGTAGCTTGATGAATCATTGGAGCTCTCCGGAAGAAAATTATGATCATCACACTACAAATCCCAGGTTGCTATAGGATGGAGCTGTGGCTGTTAACGTGATTAGCAAAGTGCTGTAATTGTTTGTTAATTACAGTTAGTTTAATCTGCCTCTGAATCCATTTCAATCATGCCTTGGAGTCCCGCTAATGGATTGGTTGCCATCAATATTAACTGCCAGTTGCATTGTTCAATCTACCAAATAATGCTTTCTGCAAATTGTTGTAAGTTTTTTAGGCTGTCTGGCCATGTTCCAGAAGCATTCTCTCCTGACATTTTGCCTGCATCTATGGCAGGGCATCCTCAGAGGTTGTGAGGTCTGTTGGAAACTAGGAAAATGGGGTTTATGTATCTGTGAAATACTAAGTTCTTGTGGGTTTTTTCGGGCTATATGGCCATGTTCTAGAGGCATTTCTCCTGACGTTTCGCCTGCATCTATGGCAAGCATCCTCAGAGGTGATGCTTGCCATAGATGCAGGCGAAACGTCAGGAGAAATGCCTCTAGAACATGGACATATAGCCCGAAAAAACCCACAAGAACTTAGTGATTCCAGCCATGAAAGCCTTCGACAATACATTATCTGTGAAATGTCCAGGGTGGACATTTCACAGATAATGTCTGTTGGAGGTAGGTGTGAATGTTTCCATTGGCCGCCTTGATTAGCATATAATGGCCTAGCGGTTTCAAGGTCTGGCTTTTTACTGCCTGGGGGAATCCTTTGTTGAGAGATGATTAGCTGTCCCTGATTTTTTACTTTTCTGGAGTTCCCATTTTTGAGTGTTGTTCTTTATTTACTTCCGCTGTCAGCCCCAGCTTCTGCCAACCTAGCAGTTCAAAAACATGCAAATGTGAGTAGATCAATAGATACCGCTCCAGTAGGAAGGTAGTGGCTAGGCATGGTTAGGTTTGGTCAAAATCTTCGTAATTCAGATTAAATTTGGAAGAATTTGCTCTTGGAAGCAATTTTGAAATTTGCAACTCCTGGAACGATTCCATCAGCATTGCCTCTGAAAAACCTTGCAAATCTCTTGGGAAGACAAGCAGACAAATGTCAGCGTGCTGGAAGAAGCAAAGACCACCAGCATTGAAGCGATGGTCCTCTGCCATCAACTCTGCTGGACCAGCCACATCATCTAGATCAGTGTTTCTCAATCTGGGGGTCGGGACTCCTGAGGGGGTCGCGAGGGGGTGTCGGAGCGGTCGCCAAAGACCATAAGAAAACACAGTATTTTCTGATGGTCATGGGGATTCCATGTGGGAAGTTTGAGCCAATTCTATCGTTGGTGGGGTTCAAAATGTTCTTTGATTGTAATGAACTATAAATCCCAGCAACTACAACTCCCAAATGTCAAGATCTATTTTCCCCAGACTCCATCAGTGTTCACATGTGGGCATATTGAGTATTCGTGCCAAGTTTGGTCCAGATCCACCATTGCATAAGTCCACAGTGCTCTCTGGATATAGGTGAACTACAACTCCCAAACTCAAGGTCAATGCCCATCAAACCCTTCCAGTGTTTTCCATTGGTCATGGGAGCCAAGTTTGGTTCAAATCCATTGCTGGTGCAGTTCAGAATGCTCTTTGATAGGTGAACTATAAATCCCAGCAACTACAACTCCCAAATTACAAAATCAATCTTCCCCCAGCCCCAATAGAATTCACATTTGGGTGTATTGGGTATTTGTGCCCAGTTTGGTCCAGTGAATGAAAATGCATCCTGCATATCAGATATTTACAATATGATTTATAACAGTAGTAAAATGACTGTTATGAAGTAGCAATGAAAACAATATTATGGTTGGGGGTCACCACAACATGAGGGATTGTATTAAGGGGTCACGGCATTAGGAAGGTTGAGAACCACTGCTCTAGAACATGGCCCTATAGCCCAAAAAAACCCACAAGAACCTAGATTCCATCAGCGTTACCTCTGAAAAATCTTGCAAATCTCTTGGGAAGACAAGCAGACAAATGTCAGCATGCTGGAAGAAGCAAAGACCACCAGCACTGAAGCGATGGTCCTCTGCCATCAACTCTGCTGGACCAGCCACATCATCTAGATGCCCAACCACCATCTCCCTAAGCAGTTGCTCTACTCCGAACTCAAGAACGGAAAACGGAATGTCGGTGGGCAGGAAAAGCGATTGAAAGATGGGTTCAAAACTCTGGCATAGACACTGAGAACTGGGAAGTAATGGCCCTTGAGTGCTCCAGTTGGAGGTCAGTTGTGACCGGCAGTGCTGTAGAATTTGAAGAGGCACGAATGGAGGGAGAAAGAGAGAAACGTGCCAAGAGGAAGGCGCATCAAGCCAACCCCGACTGGGAAACTGTGGGAGAAGATATAGGTCAAGAATCGGGTTCCACAGTCACCTACGGACCCACCGCCAGGACCCCGATCTTGGAAGACAATCCTACTCAGACAATGAGGGATCACCTAAGTAAAGGGTATTTAAGCACTTAATAGGGATGGCGCTCCTCTCGTTTTCCGACACTGGGAATTATCCCTCTCACTTTCCCCTTTTCTAATCCCGTTCTCCAGAGAGCCGGCGAAGCGCAACCGCCTCTTCTTTCTCTTTGAGCCGCTGCCTCTGGCTTTGCCAGCCACAGAGCCCTCGAGTGAAATTTCCTGCTTTTTCATCCAAGTCATTAATATGCACCGGAGCCGAGCTGCACCTTCAACATTGCAAGAAGGGGCTTGCTTCAGCCCAAACGGCGGTACGATATTAAGCCTATCATCCTGGCCATCCTGGTTCTGGGAGCTGTCATCCAAAACTCTCATCTCTCTGCAGCTAGGGACAATGTTCTCTGGAAAGAGCGACCATACATATTTGCTTTCTGGCAATCTTTGCCCTTTCTGGCTGCTCAAGCAATTTTCCTCCATGTCTTAAGTCTTCCTGTATATATGGAAACGAAGAAGCTGAGCCTTTTGCAAACCCAGGCTGCAGGGACAGGCTTTGCGCCATTCTGCAGTGCCATGCACAAAGCTAGCTCTAAACATCTTCCCAGAAGCATACGAGAAGCTCGGCCTCTCATTGAACATCGAGAACACCAAAGTGCTCTTCCAGCACTCACCAACCAATCCCTCTCCAATGCCAGAAATACAGCTTAATGGTGTAACATTAGAAAATGTGGACCGTTTCCGCTCCCTTGGCAGCCATCCCTCCACCAAAGTCAACATTGACACTGAAATGCAACACTGCGAGCATTTTTCTGAATGAAGCAGAGAGTGTTTGAGGACCGGGACACCCGTAGGGATACCAAAGTGCTTGTTTATAAAGCTATTGTTCTCCCAACCCTGTTATATGCCTGCAAAACGTGGACTGTCTACAGATGTCAACATTTGACACCGAAATACAACACCGCCTGAGCTCTGTGAGTGCAGCATTTTTCCGAATAAAGCAGAGAGTGTTTGAGGACCGGGGCATCCATAGGGATACAAAGCTATTGTCCCCCTAACTCTGCTATACGCCTGCGAAACGTGGACTGTCTACAGATGTCAACATTTGACACCGAAATACAACACCGCCTGAGCTCTGTGAGTGCAGCATTTTTCCGAATGAAGCAGAAAGTATTTGAGGACTGGGACATCTGTAGGGAGACCAAGGGGCTTGTTTATAAAGCTATTGTCCTCCCAACCCTGCTATATGCCTGCGAAACGTGGACTATCTACAGATGTCAACATTTGACACCAAAATACAACACCGCCTGAGCTCTGTGAGTGCAGCATTTTTCCGAATGAAGCAGAAAGTATTTGAGGACCGGGACATCCACAGGGATACCAAGGTGCTTGTTTATAAAGCCATTGTCCTCCTAATCCTGCTATAAGCCTGTGAAACGTGGACTGTCTACAGGTGTCATGTGCAACTCCTAGAACAATTCCATCAGCGCTGCCTCCGGAAAATCATGCAAATCTCTTGGGAAGACAAACGGAAGAATGTCAGCGTGCTGGAAGAAGCAAAGACTACTAGCATTGAAGCGATGGTCCTCCGCCATCAACTCTGTTGGACTGGCCACTTTGTTTGGATGCCCGACCACGTCTCCCGAAGCAGTTGCTCTACTCCGAACTCAAGAACGGAAAACAGAATGTTGGTGGGCAGGAAAAGAAATTGAAAGATGGGCTCAAAGCCAACCTTCAAAACTCTGGCATAGACACTGAGAACTGGGAAGCCCTGGCCCTTGAGCGCTGCAGCTAGAGGTCAGCTGTGACCAGCAGTGCTGCAGAATTTGAAGAATTTGAAGATAACGCCGGCTCTTCGGCTTAGAAATGGAGACGAGCACCAACCGCCGAGATTCGGACCTGACTAGACTTAAGGTCAGGGGACAACCTTTACCTTTTTCTCTCTAAAAAAAGGAGACTCATTTGAAAGCTTCCCTGCTGTCACTGAAAAAAGGAGGAAGGAAAAAGGAAGGAAGGAAGGAAGGAAGGAAGGAAGGAAGGAAGGAAGGAAGGAAGGAAGGAGGGGTCTTCAAACAAACCCTCCCTGCAGTCCACTTGCGGGAAAGGGGAAGAGCAGTAAGGTTGCCCTGACCCTCTCCCCTACCCGAGAACCACAGAAAACAGGTTGCTCTTCTAAAAGTAGAGGCAGGATGGCCATCTGTCAGGAGTGCTTTGATTGTGTCATCCTACATGGAAATATGGGGTTGCACTAATGGTCCCTTCCAGCTCTATGATTCCACCTGATCTTTGCAGAAGGTTTTCCCACCCCATTGCATGCCCACCCCCCCTGCCCTCACTGACCAGGCACGGAGGTGCCCAGCGCCACGAAAACCACAGCCGTGACAGAGTCCTTGAGGCCGATGGTGCAGCCGAAGTGGGCAGCCAGGTCCCCGGTGAGGGCCGTGAGCACCCCGATGAGACAGATGGAGACGAAGAAGCAGGCCCAGCCACACCAGTACTCGGTGGGCGGCACGAAGGCAAAGAGGACCTTCCAGAAGACGGTCAGGAAGTGCATGATGTAATCGAAGCAGGAAGGGAGGCGCTCCTCACCAGAGTCGTCATCTTCATCATCACCTGTAAAAAAAAAGGGGGGGGGGTGGTGGAAGGAAATGATTCAGTAATTAAATCTCCAAATTCAATTATTTGGTCAGATATCCTCTGGAATAACCTTGTGTCTAGGCTTGGCCAATCAAGGAAAAAATTGTTTCTAAACTCGCTTCGTTTCCAGGGGGCGCTAGCGTTTCGAAATTTTGATGACTTCTGAAATTTCAGATTTCAAAGTTTCGTTATTTCCGAAATTTCGTTATTAATTACGAATCCTTCGTTAATGGCAGACGCGATTGCGCAATATGCTAAAAAAACCTCCAAATGGGACAGGGGGAACTTCTGAAGCTTCCCTCTCCCTCTGTTGTCGACTGTTGGTGTGATAAAACAAACAACAACTATATTATATTATATCATATTATATTATATTATATCATATCATATCATATCATATTATATTATTATATTATATTATCATATTACATTATATTATTATTATATTATTATATTATTATATTATATATTATTATATTATATTATAAATATTATATTATATTATTATAATATTATTATAATATATTATTGTATATTATATTATTATAATATATTATATATTATATATTACTTTATATTATAATATATTATATATATTATATTATATTATACAATTATAATATAATATAATAATATAATATATACAATACTATAATATAATAGTATTATAATAATATAATATAATATAATAAATATAATATAATATATATTATAATATTATTATATTATATATTATATTATAGTATTGTCTATTAGAGTGAGGCAAGAAGAAGCATGAGGAAAGAGGAGGGAAGCAGCAGAGCAAAGGGACCAGAAGTGGGGTAAATGCGAGATTGTAAAACTTGCACCAGACATACAAAAATAATTACGAAATAATTACGAAAATTTGGAAAAATTGTTTCGATTCTTAATTACTCCTCACACTATTCCTGCATGGTTCGATATTGGATCGTAAGCTAATTTAAATACGAATTAATAACGAATTACGAAATTAACGAACTGGATTGCCCAAGCCTACTTGTGTCATGTTCTTCTGGGCAGACTATGGAAGCTGTTTTCATTGATCTGTCAGTAGCTTATGATACTGTGAATCATCACATCCTCCTGGAAAAAAAAAATAACATCACAAAGGACGACCACCTCACCCACTTCATAGGAAATCTGCTACAAAACAGGAGCTTTTTGTTGAGTCCCAGGGCCAGAGAAGCAGAGGGCGGAAACAGAAGAACGGCCTGCCTCAGAGGAGCGTGCTTGCTCCATCCATGTTTTACCATTTACACAAATAATCACCCATTACCCGAAGAGACAGAGAATTTCATCTACGCTGATGATTGTGCCATCACCGCTCAAGCAGGGAGCTTTGAAATGATTGAACAGAAGCCCTCTGAAGCCTTAGATGGTCTTACTGCCTATTACAGAGAAAACCAGCTGATTCCATCTAAAATGTAGATGTCTGCTTTTCATCTTAAAAAACAGACAAGCGTCTCGAGCTCTGAGGATGACCTGGGAAGGAATCCCATTGGAGCATTGCAGCACACCCAAATACCTGGGAGTCACTCTGGACCGTGCTCTGACCTACAAGAAGCACTGCCTAAATATCAAGCAAAAAGTGGGTGCTAGAAACAATATTATATGAAAGCTGACTGGCACAACCTGGGGATCACAACCAGACACAGTGAAGACATCTGCCGTTGCACTTTGCTACTCTGCTGCTGAGTACGCATGCCCAGTGTGGAACATATCTCAGCACGCTAAAACAGTAGATGTGGCTCTTAATGAGACATGGCGCATTATCACGGGGTGTCTGCGCCCTACACCACTGTGTGTTTATACTTTGAACATTGCGTTCTATGCTTTGCTTGAGGGCTCGTTCTGAGCTGAAAAGCCTTTGTTTGGTGCCGGGAGCAGTTCTGCAAGCGTCCTGAAGATAAAGTTTGATGATGGCAAGACAAGGGCACTCTACGGACAACTGAGTAAGAGAGACTGTATATTGATTTTGTTACAAGTCTGGATATCGCTGTTGAATGAAGAGGACTCACCGATGATACTGTTTTATGTTACGTTTTTGGTGAGAGCAATTCTTCTGTTTTGTTTTGTATGCAGTGAATACAACTTCATTTCTTTTCTACTTAAAACTTTTATTTATTTATTCCTGGTGTCAGGAGCAAACTAAACAGTTGTATTGTATTTTTTAACAAACAAAGAAACAAACAA